>NC_142940.1:2342738-2387738 GCF_046866305.1 Octopus bimaculoides
ATATATATATATATATATATATATATATACACATACATACACACATACATATGCACCAATATCACAGGTGTTCATACATACGCATATATGAGTGTGTGTTTGTGTGTGTATTTTAGCGTATGCTTTTTAAAGATTGGTTGTCCTCTGGTTATACACCATTTAAATCATTCTGGTTTGCTGTGAGGGATCGATTCCGTCTGCAATAGCTTGTAACTTACATTATTTTTCACTTTATGTACACTGAGAATTTGAATTTTCACATTCACAGCATTAACCAAATCAGAAGTCGTTTTTTCTAAAAATAATATGGATAGACTGAAGTAGTGATATAGGAGTCTGTACTTAATATCGCCGCATAAAATGTCATATCGTGGAGAGTGTTGTAGTGGAACTTCTGTTTAATATCAAATAATCAACGTCCTCAATACAAATATGAACGAGAAATGCCATGCTATTAGTGAAGTGTGTAGGCGAACAGAATGGTGATAGTACTCAGCATTCGATTCCAAAAATGATGAATACTCTTAAGGTGCCAATAGAGATAGGCACAGAGTACAGGATTGTGACTACGTATGAAGATGGTATACACCAAGGTATTTGTAAATCTCAGCAGCCGCAGTTATAATAGTATGTCTGCTACGTCTTGTAGTATTTTGGCGAATGCATGTTTATCGGTTTGTTATGTTTTTATGAGCAGAAACGGAATGGAATCTGGCTGAATACATAACCATATGATAGTTCATAGTCACCAATTTCATCCAGCTCAGTATTTTAACAATTTTCTCTCAATATCTACAAATACCAAACTCTAACGAACATGTGTGACATGCTTCTGGGTCTTAAGAGTGCACCTTTATAGAAACCTTTCTTTTCACTTGTGTGGTACCTGGCACTAAACCGCAACATCTTACATATCAGGTTACATCGATGATTATTTAGATCATCAAAAACAACTCTTGAATGTTTTACACCTTACTACAAATTGAAATCGATGCAACATAAGATAATGTTCTCATAAATTTTATAAATGACTGACGTAATCAATTGAAATGAGCCTATTAGTAGGATTGTAAATCATAAATTGTCTGATCGGTACTAATAACTAAAGGTCATTTATTTGTGGTTCCACCAATTGTTGTCTACAACAAGAAATGATATTAATTTCTAACATTCATTAAGAGTTAAGCTTTTAGAAAGAGGACACGTCTGATCAGTACTTGACTAACACCTTGTTATCGTTCACGGATGAATGAAATATAAATTTAACTTCCGTGAAACTTGAACTCATAACAAAGCATTACGCAACAAAATATCATGCGGAGTGCTGTCCTTGTTTCTACCGATTCTGACAATATACTTGCCCTGTTTCGCCAACAGTTTTATTGGACGTGAGCTGTGTGAATACATAAAGAAAAACTAAATACACGACTCTAGTTGATTTATGTGTTTCAAGTAACATAAAAACCGAAATTACAGAGAAGGAAGAAATGTCTTTGAAATCTGGAACACGAAATGTGAAATGTCAATGTTACGATGACAGTCTTTGAAAATAAGTTTTAGAGAATAAAATTCAGTAGAGAAAATTCAATTAAACTAAATAAATGTGTTCTTGAAATGCCACCATATTTATGGCCATCATATTGAAGAGTGGCGTTCATAAAGTTACTTATTGACCCAGACTGTCTGTGTAATACTTCAGTCAGTCTACTTAACAATTTCTAGTTTACAACAACAACGTACTTAGTAATAAGAACGCACACATGCACATATACATGCACACACGCACACACTCACACACACATACACACAAACACACTCATGCACACACAAATATACACACATGCATATACGCTTACATTCGTTTATACTTCCATGCATTTTAGCGTGTACACCCGCATACAGTTACATCATGCTTTTAAATATATGTGTGTGTATATGTGTGTATCTGTGCATGCATTGGTACACATGTATATACGCATATAAAACGGTGTTCCCTGTCGAAAGTGAGGGAGAATCGCCTGGCAACTGGAAGCAAACCTCACGGACATCCAAGGTATATATTAAATACTCTAAATAATACGATAGTACACGTCATCAACTGGCCCCAAGGAAGAAATCAGAAACGTAACCACTGTTTCTCGACTGCAGACGCTGTTTACAATCCAATCACAGTAAGAGTAAATACCAGGCTTGAAAGATAAGTTTGTAATGGAAATTTTTACAGAAAATAATTGCTTTCAGTGTAATACATTTGGGCAAAGCTAACTGCATTTTTCTTGCAATTTTGCCACCAGATAAATGCAAGATACGATTGATGCAAAACCTAAGCAAAGCGATATTGATTTCTTTTGCCATTGCAGGGCATTCCATATCTGAATTTTCCCTTCCCGATGTTTGTCCTATAATGCGATAATAGGAATCAAAGTGGATGGCACTTTCATACTGGAATACGCAAAATAAATAATGTCACCCGAATGTGACGAACCGAACCACCTGCTCTTGTGGTTAAGATATCCAAATATGTCACCCCCTATTCGACAAGTACAGTTCATAAGGCATCACTTCATCTGTGGGTCTCTTCTGGAAATGTTACAAGTCAATATCTTTTTTATAACCTCTGTCATCATCGCCGCAATCTTCGTCGACTACATACATTGAGGTAGTTTGTTCTTTTAATAAGTTTTGTTTTGGTCTTCAGAAGTTTTAGCGGACCTCCTCGCAGCTCTATTACGAATGAGTGCAAAAGGAAGAATATTGTTGCCTTACACATAATTCCCGTAGACGTTATAGCTGTAGTTGAGTGCAGTTTTCCTTTAGCAAAAATACATTTTGTTACACTAGATATATTTTTTGTTGAACTAGACAGATTGGTATCTGGATTTTTTTCATCGCTTTACAAATATCTATAATTTATGAGAGTAAGTGTATGTGTGAATGTCTACGTTGTTTTTTAAAAATATTTCTTTTACGTTTGACAAGCTTTATTTTGCTTTGCCGATGTGAAATAACTTATTTCTCAAATCCATATAACAGCAAAGTACTAAACAACGACTTCATAGTTCATTTATTTTCGATTTAATTCTTTCAGATTCACATTCAATTCATTGTTGGTAGAACATTATATTTTCCCAAACACCATTGGCAAAATAGCAACAACAGTAACAACGACAACAACAAGACCATAATAATAATAATAATAATAATAATAATAATAATAATAATAATAATAATAATAATAATAATAATAATAATAATAATAATTATTATTATTATTATTATTATTCCAAAAACAAAGTATGAACATTTAATGAACAAATTAATAAATAAGTTCCAAAACGCTGCATATTTCATGTATTAGGGAAGAGTATACTTCCGGTGAAATGGTCGTTCTGATTACACACACAAGCTGTCTACTAGGGAAGAGGAGGCGCGAAAAATAACAAATGTATTTCTCGTAATGCTGTCATGTAACATTACAAAATACGAAATATGATTTTCATTTTATTTATTTAGTTATTTATATTTTTCACAATTTTCTTGTTTAATTCCTTTTCTCTTTTTTCGAATTTCTATGTGTCTGGTACATGAAATTTGATATTCGTTATGTGCTTAGTCTCAGGTATGTTGATGTCAGTGTGGCTGTTGTACATCAATGTATCAATGTTTATAGGAATCATACGCGATGTTTAATATGTTGGTAGTAAATTGTTATATGAGAAACAGTAATACAGTTTGAAGAAGAATTCCATATCCATAGACATGCTTGTTGTACATGTTTTGTAATTTGTGAAGTGTGAAGGATTAGTTTAGCAATGCGCGTCTAGGCTAACGCAAAATACGGATATCACTTATTGTCACGCTAACAAGCAAAATAAGATGATTGGCAAGGAACAAACTGCTAGCTGTTATAATGGCCCCGAATTTAATAGATCATATTGTCGGTATATAAGTGTACATAAGAGGAATTCCAACCACGTTTCCTGGCTAAGGATATCATCAAGAGGAACCACACCCGGTTTCGGCCCCTACTCCTTTACCGTTTTCGATGTGGCACCCCCCACTTTTGGAGGTGTCTTCAACTCTGGTGTTCAGTGTGTGCTTTTCTTTTTTCTTTGGCTTCTTCGAAGCAGCATCAAGAAATGTCAGCGGGAAAATGACCACCCTACACATAATTGGGAATCATCGACTAGCGTCCAAAAGGTGAGTAAGATACCAATGTTGGTTTCCCATTAACTTTCCTGGCGGACTGCAATTGTTACATACTGTGATAACAGAAGTAATTCTATGTAGTACTGGTCTTTGGTTTTGGGAAGTCTTGGTATATTGGTATTTCATGAGCTGGTCTCTATTCACTCACCTCTATCATCAATTAAACTCGCTCTTTTACTAATCAAACTCTTTTCCACGTTATTACTTCTTTTGTATATTTTCTGTATCATTAGATTCTTTCATAATAATATTTATACTTCCCTTGTTATCCTTCAAATAATTTCCCGTTTCCATTCTAATATTTCGTTCTGTGATATTCATGCGTAGCGCGTTTGAATTACGAGACTGTTTGTGTGATGTGTATAATAACTGTACCAATACAATTAAAGACTAGATTTGATTTCACATTAATGGAGAGTTACGAGGTTTGTGTCCACAGAAACAAACTGAGTATTTGATGTCGAGTAGTTAAGATATGTCTAAATTACACCAGGTCAACGAAAGCCAACAAAGGTCAACGAAAGGGAGTGTGGAGTTTTATCGGCATAACGATGTTATTAACTCTTAATCGGTATCTAGAATTAACTGCAAATAGGTTTTGGTGTGCATAAGCAAGAATGTGATGGGAATCTAAAATTGAATTGCGCCTCTGAATCAAACTCCCAATGCGATTTAGAAACTTGTTCGAAGCATCAGGCAAAGTTCATTCTCTCTCTCTCTCTCTCTCTCTCTCTCTCTCTCTCTCTCTCTCTCTCTGACTCTCTGTCTCTTTTTTCCTCTCTCTCTCTACATACGCACATGGACACACTCACACATACACGCACACATATTTAAGCAATCCCTTCTTAACGATGTGACTCGGAGTAGATAAAGTTATGGATAAAAGCGTGCAAACTGCTTTGGCTGGAAAAAAGGCGAATGCTGCCCATGGAATTCGAATTCCTGTTTCTGTAACCATGACAGGCGTTCTACTAGTGGACCAAAGCATTCCTTCGAGTTTCTCTAACCCTTTCAGAATCTTGTGGGGATATAAAATATAACGTTTTTTTTTTTTTTTACGGTGGAACTCCAAGTAGATAAAACTATAAAAGAGATAGAGGGATATATAAAGTTATTCAGACACATATATGTGTATTTGTATATACAT
Source organism: Octopus bimaculoides (assembly GCF_046866305.1). Taxonomy (NCBI): domain Eukaryota; kingdom Metazoa; phylum Mollusca; class Cephalopoda; order Octopoda; family Octopodidae; genus Octopus; species Octopus bimaculoides. Next base: position 2,348,095 of record NC_142940.1, read on the forward strand.
TTGTGTGTGTGTGTGTGTGTGGTCATTTTAACTATTTCTTCCCATCAAGAGGGATCTGGTTTCTAACGAAGAAAGCAAAGTCTGATTGACTGGAATTTCCATAACAACTGCAAAAAGTGACATGTTTAACTGGAGAAACGTCTCTCATATATTTCTAACAAATTAGATTAGAAAAGCATGTGTTAACTGATCCCACTTTATCCTAGAAAGCCCACCTTTACAATATTTCCATTGAAAAATAAAACAAGGAAGCCAACTGCTCCAATATTTATAGGGACAAATAGAAATGCATATATAATGTGAGTGAACAAACAATAAGTATCAAAATGGTTGCCCGTGCATTTTCGCCTTGTGTCGGCGTTTTTTTTTTTTTTAGGAAAATATTCTTATCTGCAGAGCATATGATCTGTAACAGAATTATTATTTTCTGCCGCAAACAACTATTTGAAGTTTACTATGTTTCCATTTGATTCAGTTTCGATGAGAATTTTCTATCAATACTCCTTGCATCGAAATTCATGTAGGTACTTAACAAAGTAAATATTTTTTTATATATAGCAGAGGGCAGTCTAGTACAAGCGTACTGTGTTTAGGAACACTAAGTCACCTGAGAACATAGCATATACACACATAAATTCTGAGGTGCATTTAAGAATATATTTATATTGACAAGCATTAATATGTATAATATATGTGTGTGGGTGTGTGTGCTTGTGTACATATATATATATATATATGTGTGTGTGTGTGTGTGTGTGTATCTATGTATCGTTTCTTGTTTAGCATATTCCCTTGACACATTTTCGTAATCCGTTATGAAATAGGGAACGGTATCTTGTTCCAAAGGCAAAAGAAAGTATTTATTTGATTGGCAAATATATTTCTTTATCTAATTACCAACAAGGAAGACATAACCAGAAATGGCTTAGCTGTGAGAAATATTCAGAGGAAAATTAAACTAGATTTCAGCAGAGATTGCCCGCGTCTCAAACCCGCGAAAATGAATTATTTGCGTTTTATCCGTATTTAGTAATGCAATTTGTTGAAAGGATTAGAAAATAAGGCTGCCAATAACCTAGATTGTCAAAGTTCTTTTGATTCTCAAAGTTTTTACATTCTTGTCCAAAAACGTATTTGTCTTCTTTTTATTGGTAACGTTGATGATGACGACGACGACGGCGACGGCGAAAGTGACTCTTACGACTATGGTAATGGTGGTGAAGGTGAGGGCGAAGATAGTAAAGGTGAAGAGTATGCTGACTATAATGGTATTCATAAGAATCCTGATGATGATCAACATGTAGATGGCAAAAATAAAGATGATGATGATGATGATGATGACGACGTCGATGATGATGATGACGGTTAAAGAATATATGTATTTGATCTAATTTTAATTATTTTCTTTAAAAGAATAGGAAATATTTATCCATGTTCGATAAATATAATTTTTGACTGTCATATTATTTCTGTCTCTCCGCTGGTGGCTATCTGCTTAAGTTCGATGGTTGAGGCTGACATGCTCAAGGTACAATAAAAGTGGAAAGAACCATTTCTCAATTCTTCTTATTGCAAATAAGAAATTTGCGAAGAATTTGAAAACTTGTTTTGGAAATGAAGGTAAATTAGTTTCGGTATATGCAAATATACGGAATGGTCACTTCTGGAATATCCTTAATATTGTGTCAACTCAATAAGAATCTACCATCCTGATAAGAAAAACCTAGCGCAGTAAGAACTGCCAGCATCAACAGCAACAACAATATCAACTTCGATGATTTGAATAACAACAATCAACACTAGAATTATGTTACATGAACGAAGACAACATATTTGGAATTACACATATTGTACAAGGGGGCGAAACAATTCACACCGACCATACACGTTGTATAGGTATTCACAACTACCGTATGACACAGGGATAGGCTTAAACTCGCAGAGAATTTAGTGAACGACGTCAAAACAGGAACGATCTCAAGGGATTCCACACAGCGTTTGCCCAAAATTCAGTCACGTGGGTATATTTCAAGCAAACATACAACGTTAAAAATAATGTCCAATTTATTAGATATATTGAATTATTTTGGAACTTTCTAGATGCCTGACTTCGCAACAGTTCGCCAGAAACACAGTGTAACTGAATTACCTCTTCATCCTAGGTTACTCAGTTTTTCATTGCACTTAGATAATGTAACAAAGGAAGTCTCACGTCTGAGTATGAAGTTCTTTGTTGAGGCAGTAACATTCAGCTACCATTTTTATGAATCACCTACTATATATATATATATATATATATACATATATATATATATATATATATGACTTTCTCACTTCCCGAGCGTTAAACTAATACATCTGTTTGTTGTTTACACACCCGTTTTCGTTTTATATATATATATATATATATATATATATGTCGAGATAGATAGATAGATAGATAGATAGATAGATAGATAGATAAGCAGATATATCGAGGACACACCAGAACACAATCTTAAAAGCACTATCTCTCTCATTGTGTGAACATATAATATTGGGATAAGATGATAATATAAGAATTATTCATAGCAAAATTGATAATGGTTTCACTAAATGATATCTTGCTCTTCGCTTTTAACAGCGTTGTTACAAGATTTACTTCAGAAAGAAAATATTTTATGGTTTTTGTTCGGGTTGCGGAAGAGCCTGTCATTGAAATTTGGTGAACAGAAATTTGTGAAAGACCCTCCAGTTGTTCTGCTTTTAATATGACGGACTTTATTTTCGTCTAGTTTAATATCACCACTTGGTTGGCTCATTGTTGTTCTCTATTGCAAGATTTCGACGCACGTATCCAGTCGGAGATGGACTTCCTCTCTGCAGTCGTAGAACGGCTCTGATGGTTATGGGTGTTGAGTTTTTGACTCTGCTAACGTCATAATAAAACTGAATAGAACAAATGTGTGTGTGTTTGTGTGTGTGTTAGCGTGTGTGTGTGTGTTAGTGCGTGCATGCATACTATAATTACATAATTGCATAATTACATAAGACTTATATAATCCATATACATCATATTTTATCAGTTATATAATCTGAAGGGTTACTCAATAATTTTGTAGGATACAAATTTATTGCTTAACAAGAATAGCATTGACAGTGTGGCTATAACTTCGAAGTTACTGTCAATACTATTTTTGTTAAAGAACAATAAAAATTTTATAATTTATATATTACCTGTAGAAATGTATATAATATCAAATACTAGAAGACAAAACGCATGCGAAAACAATTAGATAGTAACAAAAGTGACAGTGTCGCTTCCAGTTTAGTAACGTTCATCTCAGCACAGCAGCAAACACCATTGCAGATGGAGACCAATTTTGACTGAGATCAAGTATATTCTTTTCACCTGTATCGACCGCCAAAAGATACAGACAACCAGCAATTGAATGATAAGGTTGATAGCTGGGTAGAATACCATGAATTTGAAGTCTGTCTGAATTAACCGAGATCTCCATCACAGATTGCCATCCTTCTGATATTAAAAAAAGCAAATAAATATGAGTGATTGCCTGATATCAAATAAACTCGGCTATAACTGCCAACTATTGAAATAATGTACTTCGCTTAGTCAAAAGAAATCAATATTTTGGGAATTAGTGCTTATAATTGATTGGAAACATGAACAACTAAGCCCCGGGGAGTCAAATGCAATTAAGACAAACAGCGGAGCTTTCCGCGCAATATAATCATAAGGTATCTTAATGAGAGGTCTAGTTCGATTGACAGTGTGGATGTGAAGGGGTATCGGGTCATGTAGATAAGTTGTTATACAATAGATAGCAACTTAGCCAAAGAAAAGAAATATGAACGTCTATTGATGGAGATTATGACAACTTCATTTTGCATTCAGATATGGTCGTTGATAATTTTGTATAAACCATTCATATGAAGATTCATTAGTTTGTAAAACAGTTGACTATTGAGCCATTAAAATTCTTTGTGGTATTGCTAATTTATTCATTGCTTAAAATTGGCAGACTATTATTTATTTGTGTTTTTTCTTCTGTATGTAAATATATACTTATACGTATATATGTATGTATCTATATATATGTATATATATATATATATATATATATATATATATATATATATATATATATATATATACAGTAATGTCTAGTGGGAAATTTGTACACAACTAAATATATGTATATATATTATATTCATATATATATATTTATATATATATATATATATATATATATATATATATATATATATATATATATATATATATATATATATATATATATATATATAAATATATATATGTATATATGTATGTATATATGTATATATATATATATATATATATATATATATATATATATATATGTGTGTGTATGTATATATATATATATATATATATATATATATATATAGAGAGAGAGAGAGAGAGATATGTATATACGTATGTACGTATAGATAAGTGCGTGTGTTACTCTTCACCCGATGCTGTATACACACACGCACACACAAACACCCACACATGGATATATTATAACTGTATCTATGTATCTACATTAATTTTAATAACCTCTTCTTTCAACCAACCTCTCTGTCTATGTTAATGAAGGCAATACATTTCCTGATATATGATGTGAAATTTATAATGATCTATTGTATTTAAAAGTTATTTGGTTTTTCTATTGTTTCATGTATGTCATTTCATTTCTACTTCACAATAATGAAGCTTGTGATTTGACTTCATTATCAATCTTTCCTGGGTATTAATTCTGAACGTATTTTAGATTTGCATAAATGGTGGAGGAACGAAGTTAGGAGAGTGGTAAGATGCTGTTACTGAGTGGTCGTAAGTTGTCCATTGACTGTGTGTAAGGTACTTTGCCAAGTAAAATGCTGGGCTATAAAACGAGTAAATATATATCAGAAATTTTTATCGATGATGGACGTGTTAACCAAAGCTCACAATTAGCTTTGTCATATGAACATTCGTTTCAAAAATTCAGATATTTAGAAGGATTTATGAATTGTGCTTGGAAATATATAATTCCTTAAACCAGAGAAAACTAAGAGTTTCTCGCCTTCAGTTGACGTCGATCAGTTTCTTCCGGATTATCACATTAACAGAAATATATTTAATTCAACTGCTACGACGGAAACACAGGTAAATGTAATATTTTAGAAGATCGGTCAGTTTGACCTCAATGCAGAATAAAAATATCTCGGGGGCATACAATTCCACAGCGTTCTTAGATATATCAACGTGTTTATCACCTGGCCACAGGTAGTACGTATTGACCAGATCCATTGCCTGGAAGCACATAAAGGACCGGTCATTGTGAAACATATCCCAATACCGTAACGTTTCACATATATCACATAGTTATTTGAAAATTTTCGATCAACTCAGATTATCCTGGCAATTGATATGGAAAGACACCCTCCAAAAGTGCTGTAGATCGGAGGACTAGATAGAAAATAAATTATAAGATCGGATTATAAGATGTATATGTATGTGTGTGTGTGTGTGTGTGTGTGTGTATGTACGTATGTATGTATATATAGGTATATGTTCACACATACGCACACACACACACACACACATATATATATATATGGTATGTAGGTATGTATTTATATGTGTATGGAAGTAAGGAATGTAGTGAATGTATGCGTGTCGGTATGACTGAGTTTCCGTAAAGTGTCATATTTGGTTTTGTAATCTTAGATTTGGTAAAACTGCGGATACTCACTAACTTGGGGAGTATTTTAACAGAAATTGTTTGTATTTCGTGATTTCCCAAGACACTGTACGCTAGCATCAGTATTCTGTCGAATACGATAATGAAATGATATGGACAATGGATTTTGCATTATAAATTCTATCATCATTTGTTCAACAGAGTAAAAATTGACAGACAAAAAAATTGAATAAAATCTATTGAAATTTCTATAATGAGTTAAGGCTGGGGAACTAAAGTCAGGAGTGGTTTATCAAGTGAAGTGTTTGGATGTGTAATAGGCGAATCCAGTCACTGTGAAAAATCCTCTATTGGACATCTGCCAATAATCTTGGCAGTGTTTGTGCCAGTGTTTCTTGCAATTTCAATGTCGGAGAAATAATTGCTTTCCATCCGCTCTTTCAGCCATCATATTCTTTTTCATAGTGTTTTTTTTTTAAGCTGCCAGTCTGTTTCTTAGGAATACATCAAGATTTAATGAATCGTCCTTGAAACCCTACATTTATATGAGATAGTTTATTCGTTTAAATTCCTTTTGTTTCTTCTGATTTTCGTTTTGTTTTGTATTACAATTTTAGTTTTATTTTTGTCATAGCAATCTAGTTCAATACAAAAACATTCTCTGAAGGACTTCATTAAAACTTGGAAAATAGTAGGAAAGTTTAGAATCTGTTATAATTTGGGAAATATTTTTTTGTTTTATTTCACAAATATTTAGAACGGTTGATATGTGAGCAGAATCATGGATTCAAAAGAATAGCGAAAGAAATAATAACCTGCAATAAAATGATGTTGTTTACAAGAACTCATTAATAGATATCTTGGATGAAATATGATGGGTTCAGGGAATATAGATGGCAAGAGTAGGAAGAATTTGCTTCTTATAATGGCAATAAGAATACAGCCATAAACTTCAGTATAACACAACCTAAAATTGTTATTATCGTGGAGCCAGCAACACCTACATTGTGATTCATGGAATCGCAACATCAAGTTCCCTGTCACACAAAGAAAGAAAGAAAGAAAGAAAGAAAGAAAGAAAGAAAGAAAAAGAAAGTAAAAGAAAGAAAGAGCGATATCGAGAGAAAGAGAGAGGGATCAAAACGGAGAAGAGAGAGAGAAAGCGTGAGAGAAAATGCAAGAGAGAGAAAAAGCGAGAGAGAAAGAGAGAGAGAGATAAAGCGAGAAAGAGATAAAGCGAGAAAGAGAGAAAGTTAGTGAGAGAAAGAGCAGTCGGAAAGTCCACCCTTAATTTAGCTGTATTGAACCTTTCAAAACCTCAAAGAAAATTGCCTCACTCTCGATTCTAGAAGATTCTCAAAGCTCAATAGAAATGAAACTTTTTCCGACACTAACCTGCAGTGTTATCTCATCCTTTTGAGATACTTGAAGTAGAGAATTGGTAAGCAAAGTTTAATTGTTGAAAGTCGAGAAAACAGAGAGGAAATCTTATCTCATGTGGAATTGAAGAAATAGCTGAGGTGTCATTCATTCTTAGAAATTTCGTACGAAGGAAATATCTAAACATATTCTTCAATATTTCGTTGTATGGTAAATATTGGATTAAGCGCTGGCAAAATGCCTGAAATTTCTGGAGAGGCGGGTGGTCGGTGGAATTTGATCTCAGAACGTAAAGATGGACGAAATGCCACAAAACATATTCAAAATGTGACTCTGTTGTGTGAAATATATTGAGAAAATATTGTCCCTAATTCGGATTACCCCGTTCCATCTGGGCTACTCTGGTGTGTAACAAAACAAGTTTACTTTGAGCCAAGAAGAGAAGGAATCGAAGTGGAGAGCCGAGTTGTATATATAGTATATATATATTTGTATATATACTAGAAACATTAGGGTTTGGGATTTACTGTGTAATGTACATACACACACACACACACACACACACACACACACACACACACACACACACACACACACACACACACATATATATATATATATATATATATATATATATATATATATATATGCGTGTGTGTGTGTGTATTTATAAACACACACATAAATAACATAAACTCAGAGGAAACAAAACCAGATACGTATTTTATCATGCAATTAGCAAATATATTCGCAACTACTCAAAGGTAAACCGATGAATTGTGTGGACCAGAATAATAATGTCTGAGCGACGCTTCTAAATTTAAATTTCATTTATTGTATGACCATGTATCTCGTTTATTTCGCTTTCTCTGCGATACGTTTTTGACATGATGATAGATTCTATTTTTACAATGCCAATCATTGTCTTATAGTATGAAATATCTGTTAAATTCTATGGAAACATACAGGTGGGATTAATCAATGAATATACTAATATTTCAAAAGGAATAATCTAAGAATAAAAGTCCTTTGAACAAATTTCCCAAAGTAAAATCTATCCTTATAGATTCATGTTCCATTCTTAGATTAAACAAAAATTATTGGATATACACCAGAAAAAAATTGCTAAATGTGTGGATTCTGGCGAAAATTTCTCATAGATATATTCTTAAAAACTTCCTTTGAATATGTAGGAATGGGCATTTTTCTGGCTTTCACTTTTCTTTTCTGTAGCCAAAAGAGAAGTTCACAGGAAGACCAAAGATTTTTTTTATTGATTATGAAAACTTCAAAAGTATGATATCTACAAAGCAGTTTTCTCCGTTTTGTCTTAAACAAGAGAATAAAAAAAAAACACGGAAATAAGTATAAATGTAAAAGTAATATCTATTTGTACAGAATGTGATATGACAAGCATATCTTGCAAAAACACAGTGGTACCGAAGTGTAAGATTTCTGTCACGAAACACATTTTAGCTCGTTGTCTCTTGTATCAGTTTACTACACACATTGCCTTAATATAGCAGAGTTTGAAATCCCAAGAGAGAAATCACTGAGCTACTGCTAAATCCCAGATTCCTTCTGACTCTTTTGCTCCAAACATTATTTTGTTGCATTTCATGTAACGGTTTTGAAACATTCTAAAGCATTTGGGTAGGCCAAGTGATTATCTTTTTTTCATTTGTAGCAGAGTGCTCTTTTACTAAGTCTCCATATATTGCTGTGAATCATATTTATTATTAGACATATCTTAGCGAACAGTTACAGAAGCATGGGTGGACTGTTTTATACTTCAGAAATTTTCTTGTAATCTACGTGATAGTTTTGTTTCCATTGCTAAACCTACTTGGGCAAGAATCTTCTATCGTAACAAAGGACCCATGAATAGTCAAGAAGGAAGAAGAAAAGATAGATACAAACCTCTTAAGTACGAAATAGACCGGCAATGGAAAATAAAGACGGTGAAGATAATGCCAATTATTGTTGGGTCCTTGGGAACACTATCAGAAGGCATCAAGAGGAATATAAAGGAAATCGGAAAAGAGTGCCCAGTAGAACTGTTACAAAATGTTTGACTCCTTGGCACAGCCAGAATAATCAGGAAAGTATTAGAGAGCTTAACTGAACGAATAGCATGGTATCGTAGGCTGCATGTATGCTACGTATGCAAGACATCAAGAGCTCCAACAGAACCTGTGATAAAGAGATGATGATGTTGATGATTATGATGATGATGATGATAGAAACAGACACTGATGATGATGATAAAACAATCTCGCATAATGTGAGCGGCTGTAGCAAGTTGGCCCAAGAGCACTACAAAACGAGGCACAATAACATCGCTCAGTTTGTTCACTGGAGACTGTGTGAACATATATAATAAACAACATATATAATAAACATATATGATAAACAACATATTGGAATAAATTCATCTAGATCTAATATATACCAACACTGGTTGATTGAATTTGGTGCTTAATCGGACAATACTTTCTGATAAGCACTGTCCTTGCTAAACAATTTAAATACTATGGGTCTCCCCGAATGTATTTAAATTGTTTAGCAAGAACAGTACTTATCAGAAACTATTGTCAGATTAGGCACCAAATTCTAATACTGCCATTTGGGAATGTCAACAATCCACATTCTGCCACCAGCATTGCGTTGTGTTGGTAATGAACACCCCTGAGAATCTTTAAAGGGATAAAGGAAACTTAGCAAAATGAGCATATTTAATAGTTGCCCATTTTTAAAATCTTAAAAGTTTTCTGGTGAGGTTTATGTTTATATGAGTTTGGATTACAGAGAGGGATGAGTTTTACAATCCTGTCTGTGCTACATTACTTGACAACATGTTCATATTATCCCAGGGTTACTGATTTACCGCTACCATAGGATATGACTGACTAACAAAAAGCTCTTTTGAAAAGAGTTAAAACGTTCGGCAATCACTTACAATCTACAGTGCAACAACTCCTGAAAACCAGCACTATGCAGTTTGTGTAAATACACATCATTCTAAATAACCATATTTTAATAATAAAACAAACATATTGAAAATATGTACATTCTAATTACTATATATGGATAGAGAAATATTTTTGAAAATTTCATTTCTCCAAAATAATGACTTATGTATTTCAGTGCATGAAAACAAGTTAGCTATTCTTTCAACATTGGAGTATTTTGTCGAGAAATACGCCGCAGAGAATGTGAACAATGTTCAGGAATTAGCAGCTATGATGTCACTTCCTGTTGATTTCTTCTCCAGATTAGGGTATCTTATTTTACCATTTCAATATCATTCAACATTGTAGTATAATCACAAGACAATAGCCAAAAGCTATAATTTGATACTGAAAATTTCAGTATAAATAACTAAGCTCATTACGTATTTATATATATATATATATATATATATATATATGTATATATATATATATATATATATTCATATATGCATACATTCATACATGCATACTTAATAATATATATATATTTAATACACATGTATATGTATATATATGCACGTATGTATGTATATAAGCCTGCTTGTGTTTGGCTTAAATAGCATTCATATGTACATTGTTTCTAATATATATGTGTGTGTGTGCGTGAGAGAGAGAGAGAGAGAGAGGGAGAGAGAGCATGTGCAAACGTGTTTGTTATCAGATTACGTAATCATGTGATTGTTACATATTCCCCAGATACACAAAGACGCAGTTACATGTCCGTATACATATAAATATGTGTATAGCTGTATATATATATATATGTGTGTGTGTATGTACGTGTGTGTGTGTGTGTGTGCGTATACATACAGATGTACACATACATATATTTATATTTATAGATATATTTATATGCATGTATGTGTAAGCATGTGCCTCTATACATATGTATATGTATTCACGTACCGTGTGTGTTGGTGTATCTGAGTGATTCACTAATACCTCGTTGTGCGTGCGTGAGTACTAAAACGCATAGTCAATTCTTAGATAAGCAAATACATTCATCTATTGTACCCTTCTTCACTTCACATTTCTTCAAGTTTTCGTTTTGTTTCATTTGAAAATATTTCGAAATTTGATACACTTCTCCTGTATACACCAAACTCCTCATTAGCAATCAATAGACACGCAAAATGACGGACTATATATACAATATATGCGCTAACAAGTGTTTTGACGTCATCATCCGATTTACGCATAAAAATGCTGTTTTTCTAACTAATCTCATACGCTGACGATTCGTTGTTGTTTTAAACAATACATATTTCACAATCTCTTAAGACTTATTTTACACATGCCATTTACTGCATTAGCACTTGCATAAAATACAAGAATGAATATCAGTCCAACGTTAGTTATTTCCCTTTTTATAGCGTTCGAAAGAATTCAAATTATACTGGACGACATTACTCATAAGTTATTTTTTATCTTGTATACTTAAAATTCTTCCTTCACTGATCCAACAAGTTTCATGCTTCGTTGATGATATTTTATATGAAATCGAACTTTCTGTACGTGTTATTGATTGCTAACTTTAAACACATTTTCTTGTAAGACTTCAAATTAATCTGCATGGAATATAAGGTTCTCATATTCAGGGCGGCGAGCTGGCAGAATCGTTAGCACGCCGGGCGAAATGCCTAACGGTATTTCGTCTACCGTTACGTTCTGAGTTCAAATTTTGTCGCGGTCGGCTTTTCTTTTCATCCATTTGGAGTCGATTACACACTAATGTCGATGTAATCGACTTAGTCCCTTTGTCTGTCCTTGTTTGTCACCTCTATGTTTACCCCGTCTGTGGGCAATAAATAAATAAATAAATAAACCCCATCAGGGTTCGCTAATAATTTCACAATTTTTCATTTAGTTTTCCCCAATAATTTAACACTAAATATATCAAAGGATTCTTTACATAACTGAATGCATCACCCTCTACTTTCATGTATGTATGCAAAGGTATGGACACGTCCATCAATAATATACAGACACATACACACAGACAGACACATACACACAGACAGACATATACACACAGACAGACACCAGACACATACATATATACACATACATACACACACAAATACACACAGACACACATATATGTGTTTGTGTGTATGTATATTGTACATGTATATATAAACACCTTAGCAACTTGATCCGGTACAAGCACCTTTACAATCATAAACCCCAAGATATATCAATATACACAAATATATGTATGAGTTCAATTACTTTACCATCATTTAGAGAGATCAAAATTATTTTTACTTTCCAAAATCTAGCTCCAAATATTACTATTCAACTAAATGTGCAACTCATCGAATTCTAGCTAAGTACGATAACGGAAGCTTAACACATTGTCTTCTAAACAAAACTTAAAGCTTTTCTTATAATTTAGTTCGCCCATACAGCTAGCATAGTTTTTGCCTTTCTATATGGTACATTAGGTGAGAACAGAAACTTATATATGAATCAGTTAAGAATATACATCTGATTAATTTAATCCTTATTAAAAGTAAATAAATAATTTCTCCTGAGAAGGATTAAATAAACACCGGCTTTAGCGAAAAAAGGAAGCAATTTGAGTGGAAAATGACAAAACAAGTGAGCATGTGCTAGGAGTCTTTGATTTTGTCCTACACTTGTGGTCAATATGGAACCTCAGAAGATACATGATTATGTATATATATGCACACACACACATACATATATATGGGGGACGAGCAATCATTATATGCGTATATTTGTATGTGTATTTAAGCATACATATGTACACGCACACATATATATATATATGTTTTGTTGTTGTATGTATGTATATATATATATATATGTATGAACCATTTCATTCATCTGTTTGGTATAAAGATATATCCATAAAATTGTAGAGAAGCAGGTATATTGTTATTTTTAAGTTCATGCTATTGTGAATGTAGAAAATGATAAATATGGCAAGCTGTTAGCAAGAAAACAAAAGACAGAGAAAATAAGAAAATCAAAGCTTTGAAATCGAAATGCTAGGAAGTGTATGGGTGACCAAGATAAAGAGTTTCTTTATCGCTTAGTTTCAGAAGCAAACAACAATGTTATGCTACTGACTTAACTCTCACATCATAGAAGAAAGGAAGGAAATATCACTTGTTTGTTAAACATTTCCGAACATTTAATCAGAGAAGAGTTCAGATTTTTCTTTTTTATTTCAATATTGTAATAAATTATTCCTTGACATCAATGTCAGCTTCCGTATGGAAGATGTGCGTCCACAGAAGAGTAAAGTGATGTTGCATTCAGTTCAGATTTCTTTCTATTTCATTGCAATTGTATCTTAGCAACAAGAATTTGTAAAAATGATATGGAAACTTGAAGACATGACACAAAGAACAACAAAATGAAGAAGAATAACATAAATTTGCAAAATGTAAATATACTTAAACTGCATCAGAACCATAGCTCAGTTTTAAATATTCATATATCAAGTAAAATTCTAGCGAAATTTTAATTGATAAATATATAAAGCATTCCATTTAAATAAGAGCAGGGTAAAATGTGGTTTTTATTGAAGGGGACGTTGTTTCAATTCCGAGGTCATATCAATAATTTTGCTGACCAAATTTTACTTGTTTCAAAGCTCATCGATCTTTTGAGTTTGTATTTTATAGTTTCTTGAAAGTAAATGGCAAATGCAATGTCAGGAACTGAAAAATTATCAAAGCGATGGCTAAAAACGAACAGGAAATGTTTAATAAGACAACATCTGGCAACTGTGCAAATTTGTAGATAGTAAACGACTTATTTAATGCTGTGAACCTAAACTGAGCATATAACATATAACAGAGTACGAGCTATATGTGTACAGTGATTGTGATTGGAAAATGCTTGTTTACAGTTATATTCGGTTTAAGTAATCGCTTCTTCTTTTCGTATTTCCTTAATTTTCAGAATCCGAATAAACTTGTGGTGGTCAGCATTCGAAGAGGTCATCAGAAAGCTCGTGTAAACAACTTGGTATTCTTTTGTGAGACAGAGTATACAAAGTTTAGTTGCATTGTCAACAGTAAAGAGACTTATAAGTAAATCAGGGCTAAAGTGGGTTTGTGTAGAAATGCTTGCTAATCAGTTAGAAAAAGTAGAGAAAGGAGGGGATGATGGGTATAATATATAAATTTGTAGACACGCAAAATCCAGTTATAAGTGCTGAAGATGCACTATCATTCGAGCAGTGTAGGCATACTATTGTCTGCAACATGTACAACCACGCACTATGTAGACGTCGGTGAATATATTAGACACATCGAAATAGTGTCGAAGTTGTCATTCACGTTGACACTAGACACTTCGAATAATCTATGCTAAAATTCTTATTGTAGAATATAACTATCTTTATGATATATTTCTAACTAGATTCACAGTTAGCTGTATCCTTGCTATCAGCATTAATTTACACCTAGGTTTTCTCGATTTCTAACAAATTAAACTGTTGGTATCCAGGAAAATGCTGTCCTTAGATACACAAAGGTGAAGATATTTGTATTTAGCTAATTCATTCCCTTACAGTTGGTTCAAACTAATTAAAACATCTGTTATAGAAATAAAATCTTAATTGATGCATATCATATCTTTGGTATATTATAAACAGAAACACAAAATGCTTGAATAAGAGACTGCGTTTAATGTTTGAGTGCAATAATTACTTTTCTGTTTAGAGACGATGCTTCAGGGTTCCAGCTGAAGCGGGAATAGGAAATTGTGAGAGTCGCTACCAGTTTTAATTATGTTATTTGAGCAAATGAGGAACCACAATCATATTAATGAGCTGATTTATTGTCATAGAGTGATCCATAGTGCAGTGCGAATTTAATATAAATCTCACACCTGCTTCTTTTCAACGCGCTTAAGACAATTACATTGATTTTCACGTATACAATTTCATTGACAGTCAATCATTTCAGTTCGTGGACGTTATAGAGAGATAGCTTTAGACGGCATTAAGTAAATACAATAATTTGCTACAATGGAAATTTCACTAAAATATTACATATGTGTATGTATATATGGAGAAATTCTATACACACATGAAACACACACACACACACTATATATATATATATATATATATATATATATATATATATATATATATATATATATACTCATACACGTAGTTATTTACATATATGTATGCGTGTGTATGAGTGTGCATGTGTAAGTGAACGTTTCACTGTTACATGTTTCAGTTAGAGGTTGTGGCCATGCTGGGTGCCGTCAGTAGTGATAATATTAGCTTCTTTCTGTTATGTCATTCCATTCTCCACGCCCCTTCCCCGTATTTGGTTTTTGTGAATGAGGACCGTGGACAACGGCGGTCTTGGTTTCCGTTTCACATCACATATTTTCCTGTATTTATGTATTTGCATGGATATATGTAAATATAATGGTGTTCCTGGACACCGAGAATGTTACACATTACCTACTGGATAGAAATCTTCCAAAACTTTCGCCATCTACAATGTTTTCTCATATTTGTTATTTGGCTGAATCAACTTTTGAGCCAGTTGTGTATCGATGGGTTGGTGTGGAGAAATGCAAATGTGTCTATGCACATGCAAGTTTCTTTTTTCGGATTTATATGATTAGGATTATTTCTAAATTCAAAACATTGGGGAAAATCTTTATCTCAACTATTGTCTATGGCATCTAACAGACAATCTCTTGCAAACTTTTATTATACAAACTACTAGATAGTACTGCTATCAGATAATAATATTTTAAAACTCTTATACATATACCAAAAATAAAATCTGGTTAGAATTTATACAACCGGCAACACGTAGCTTCTACACGACAATTACTGGGGGGATAAAACGCGTAACAGAAACAACGTCCACTAAACATATAATACACAGTAGGAACACAATATTTAACTAATTCTTCGGTTACTATGCAGTGAGTGCAACATAGCAACAAATAATCAGACATCGGTAGGCAGCTGGTGTAAAGTAGAAACAAAGACGTAACAGACATTATATACAAATAGGTGACAATTAGTCTTTATGTATCCTCCTAAACGCTAAGCCTTTATCTTCATGCATCAACAAGCCTAATACCTTTGCTCATAAATATAAGTTCCAGTGTTAATAAAAATGAAAAAAAAAAGAGCGTTTCCTGATTGTTGTTTACTAGAACAGCTATAATAATACGGAGGAAATAGTTTAATCTAATGAAATAGTAAAAGATCTAGAAATGTCTTAACGAAACTGTTTTCAAGGTGAAACAGAAGAGATTAACAAGAAAACAGAAAAATCGTTAATTAAACAGGGAAAGTTTGGCAAGGGAGTTGGACCGTTTTCCAGTAAGACACACATACACGCACAAAAGTCACACATATAAGCATTAATATATGTTATATATCCCTGTGCATATATATATATATATATATATATATATATATATATATATATATATATATATATATATATATATATATATATATATGTATGTATGTATGTATGTATGTATAGATAGATAGATAAAATATATAATGTTCACATGCATATTAATTTGCACATCCAACTAAACTCGGATACGCTGCTTTGAACGCCGTAGGTGGCAGAAATCGTCCTGAGAAATCATCTCGAATTGATGTTAAGTTAGATGTGCAAATTAATATTCGTTACAAAAGCTGCTTCCGTACTAATAGCTAATATATATATATATATATATATATATATTAATAACACTTTTACTCAGCTGCACGTGACTTAAAGTTTTGCGGGCGTCTAGAACATATTTATTTCATGAGGCAAGGTGGAGTGTTTGAGAGGGATTCGAGAAAAGCCTCTTAATGTTTATTCCTCTATTTTCAGCTCAGTTCACGTGGTATTTATGGTATCAAAGCGATACTAGCTATTTTCTTTAGATTTACAGACAGGTATTCAAACAGAACGTTTGCAGCCGACTGGCGCTACCTTGGTAGAAGGCTGCAGCATATAATATTGAACGACATATACAGACAGCGCTAGAGAGATAGGCATAAGTAAAGATATAAAGAAAAAAATCTTGATGCTTATATAATGAATATGTATATAATCAACATCATGGTTGTATGTTGGACTGTGACATTTAACTCTGAAATAGCCCAATCCATTTAACGATGACTGATGAAAACGGTGGCGCTAGTGTAACTTTGTGAAATGATTCATTCTTATGCTACATTGAATTTAACTTCTGTTTGTGCCAAGTATCGTCTCACAAGCTCAGCATTATTTCTAGCTTCCTGAATTTTCTTCGCCAAATTTGCCATATCATTCTGGCTGTACCTTTGATAACAAACTGTGCCATGGCATCTATGCTACAATTGATTGCTTATTAAACTCATTTCGTTATTAAACTATATAGAAGTGAAGGAATATCTTCGAACACAAGGGTTTCTTTCCAGATTTATGGTTGAATGCCTGCTAAGCGTGTCATTCGGGTATCTACACTAATGAACACTTTTCCCTTTGATCAGGGACACTCGCCAGATACAACGTTCATTGATTATCTCATTATTCCGATATCCATAAGCAAGTGAACGTCTATGGCACCCCATATTGTCTCATCAGATTTAACAGCTCAAAAGTAACGATATAAAATGTACGGAAGAGGAAGCCTCTACGGAGATTTCCCTCGAATTACTCATTGCTGTCTTTACAGAAATAATATCAATAGTTGGCAATGTAGTCATTGATATACTCAAAGACATGAAAGTAAGAATTGTAATGTCTTTCATGTCTGCTTCGCAATGCTTGTGTAGGACCAGATCAGAGCTTGAACCAAAAAGTAATGCAATGACATATTGTATCGTCTATTTATTGCCTTGTCATAACATTTATGAAGCTTGTAACTGTAATATGCTTTATGTTACTCGAATATATGTAGAGGGTTGATTGCGTTCATCAGCAATTCAGCCACGTGCCTTCAGTTCACAAATACGTTTACTCGAATATGACACGTTTTATATTGTATTTTCAAATATATCTTTAGAGAAAAAACAAATAAATAAAAGATACGCCTTACATTTTTCTTTCTTTGTTCACATTTATTTGTTTAAAACGTAATAATTTCATGAAGATAACAAATAATAAAGAATCTGCTCAAAAGTTTGGAATTATAAAATTATTTTATTCCAGTGAGAAATCCATATCTTTCAGAAGGTATTCAGTATGCTTAATGGTGGTGATACCATAAATGGAACATACATTTATTGCTGAATATAAACAAATATATAGGAATTGCGTAACATGTCTCCTCAAAATAGCTCCAGACCCATTGGAACAAATTGATATAAACATTTTCTTAAATAATTCTTTTACAGATTTCCTGGACATATTTTCATTCTCTTTTTTTAATCCGTTTTAGAACTTTATATGTTTTCTTACAGCTCTTCTAGGATTTTAGAAAATGCATTATAAGCATATAGCAATCGTGTTTTATTCCCCTTGTCTAAGCCATGCACACAGATAAGCAATTACTGTAGGCTTTTTCTATAGATAAGTAATTCTTTAAATAGAGTCCAAGTAATGAATGCTTTTAACTAAGATGTACCATTAGTCTTCTTTCACTTTTCTTTCATAACTTTCTATCTTATCTTACTGGAAATATCTCTTCGCATATGACTGCAATACAATACAAACACCATTTTTTATTTATTCTTTTGGGGGATTTAACTTTCATATTTAATATATTTTGGTAGATTGAAAAAAATATGTCTGGTTTTATTTCAGGTCCTTTTGCTTAATATTCGTTGAGAATTTATTTCTCTGAAACAAATTTGGATATCATCAAACTGCAAGTATGTCTGTAAGTTTGTGACGTTTTAAGGTCAACTCTATATTTATAACTCCTACATTATCATATTACAGAACGTTTTGATCTAGGACTCTTTTCACTTTAAAATATTCATTTAATCTCTCCAGAAATCTGACCCAGTTTGAGTGAATTATTTATACAGATGAACTTCTAAAATTAATAATTTGTGGCAAACACTCGCGCACGCACGCACGCACGCACGCACGCACACACACACACACACACACACACACACACACACACACACACGCACACATATAGATATGTATATATATATATATAAGCATAAATATTTCTATTGACGTACGGTCAGTGTAATTATATATATAAATATATATCTATTGTCTTATAGCTATTATAATTAATGGATATAGTTCCAAATAGAAACCAGATAAATGTTTAGATTATTTAATATTATGAATTTAATAGAGTCAGGAAATGTCAGCATTATTGCATAAATGACTGATAACGATATTATTTTAGCTGTTGGGATTGCATTTGATTTGATTCATTGCATGAAAATACCCGCTAGTTGCCTATAAACTGTGACTCATTCACTTTTTGAAGAACACAAAAGACACTTACTGACTTCCATTTCTTTCTATACAAGAAAGCAGCTGTAATAGATTAAAAAATTACTAATCTCTGAGCTTCTTGCTTTACTTGTATAAAGTATTAACCAAAATCCTAACAAATGGCATCAACACTATGTCGGAATTTTCCGAAGAAATGAGAAAGATTTAGAAGTTGTTTTTCAACAATCGTCCAATTACAAATCACATACAACGTCATCTGTAAGCAAAGGGAACTTAAATAACCATTTCCTTTAGGTTTTTGCCTTCAATAGCAATGACATTCTATTGAAACTCCTGTCTTCTTTTATATTTCCTTCCCGTTATAACGGAGGATTTTGTATAAAATGTCTAATACTTTATTCTTCATAGCAATTTCATTCCTTTCTGTGACTCTTTCAAATAATACAAATCTTGCCGATTTAAGTGAACTCCGTCGTATGACTCTCAAGTATTCGACAATGTTAGCCTCTTTACTTCATACCAGCAACGAGTTATGGAGTCAACGGCACTGATTACAAACATGGAACATAAACTTAAAGGCATGCAAAGAAATATCGCGAGTTGCATGTTAGGAATCATTAAAAAGGACCTTATGATGCCTTGTACTTCTATTTGCTTAATAATTCAATAAATGAGAGAAGAAAACGAAAGTAGACGATGTATAAAAAGATTATTTAAAAGAAATGGAGGCGAGAAGGGTGTTTGCCCCAAGTAAATGGCGATAGTTGAGCAAGAGAGTGTATAGTAAACAGAGTGAGTGACAACATGTTCACACAGTCAACAGAGAGAGAAGATACGAGAAGTGAATTAAATACATTTATAAACATCGTCACATCGATGACAATGGCACAAGACAAAACCTACTGAAGCCATCTTGGAAAAGTTTTCACCTTGAAGCTGGCAGACAATAGTTGAAAGTGCTGCTGCTGCTGATAGTGGGGGTAGTAATAGTAATATGGTGATGATGATTAGGATTATGATGATGGAGATGGTTATATAGTGATGATGATGATGATGATGATGATGCCCAAACAAGTTAATTCCCTATATAACTGATTTATATCTGCGTGTCCTATCATTCATCACTTCTGTATTCCATATCGCTTGAGCCATAAAGCTGTGAGAATATTTATACTGTGTATTTCGCATTCTTTTCTATAATTCTTTGCATAATTTTTGAAATTTTGTAAAACAAAATAGACAAAGCACAGAAATAGAATGTTCCATAGTATCAACATGTCATAGGAATTTACAACTTAATACCTGCAATTCTAAGTCAATGTCAAAAAACAGGAATTTCTAATTAAAATATGACAAAATATTTTCCAAATATTTGACACCTTGATGATCAATTGAAGAATTATTTTTTTATGTCGTAAAGTTTGGCAGTTATTTTTGCAAATTTTTATCCTCGATTTCTGTCAGATAGATAGCAAAGTTTTAAACTAGATATAAAATAATATCCAATAAATTGTTTCTGTTATTATTTTCTCTAATATTTTATAATTTTCTACGGATATAGTTTTAGATTCATATGTAGAATTTTTAAAATGTTGAAGAAACTCATATTTACATAAAAAAAAAAGTTGAAATATTTAAACAGATTTTTGCTTTTGAAGCCATTTTTTGTAAAGATTGATGACGCAAGAGGATGAACATTACGATGAGCAGTTTAAAATATTTACATAATATATTGATTTGTTACAGAAACGAAATTTTTCAGACTTATAAAGCACAATGAAAGAGATTATATGGGAATAAACATGAATAATGCGCGTGAAATTGTTGCAACAATGTGTGAAAGATAGAACCGTGACATCTCACTAACAGCTTTACTTTGCTTGGGGGTACGTATAATAAATAGATAATCATGTGATACATGGATTTTGGCGCCAAGTCAGAGAAAGAAGAAAGTGACACTTTCTTCTATATCTGGAGTTTGTCTCGTTGACGTTTCAATTGTATACATTCTGATGACTTAGAGGAATTTTGACTGCAAATTCTAAAAGTGAGCTGTAGTTGCCGGTGTTTCGGTTATGGAATCTCTTTTGTAACGTATGAATATTGTAACGTAACAGTTGATTCTGGTATTTCGATGTTCTCATTCTCTCATTCAGAGAGAGCAATATAGATTTGAGTTCCCCGTGGCATTATGATGAGTTTTCTTTATTTTCTTTCTTGATTAACCCAAGTTTGTAATGGCTGCGTTTCTATCAATCAGGCACGTGAAACTATTTCAGTTAAGTCTTATACTTGATGCTTAACCCGAGGTCTCTGATGATCAATCCGTTATGATCGAAACTGTTCCATTAGTAACATGCCTTCTCTATTTCTAACAATGTATCTTTCTACTTCTTCGTTTTACCAATGCATCCTTGCTTTTAATGCCACTGTAGAATGCGACTGAACAACGACTCTTTGGTTACCATTTTTTTTAGCAGATTGAGTGATAGCAAAGAGGTTTTTTCGACATTTTACCGACTTAAGTTGGTTGTTAAAATACATGAAGCGTTCATCGAGTGTATACATATATTCAATGATGCTTTAAGACGTGTACTATGTAAAAGGTAGATTTTCTCTTTTATACAACTTATTTGCAACCTTACATAATATCGCTAGGCTCTCTACCGCTCTGCTATAGATTCTACACAGACTAACTTTCTTTCTATGTTGACATGCAGAATATTGACAGCTATGAAAAATTCATTTTTCAATAGCCGCTTATAGTTCCCAAAGCGCAATTCAAGGTTCCATGTTCTTCTTTTCCTTCATAAAAGAAAAACATCGATTTGCATTTTATTGGCTCAAATATCATCCTGCAGTCATCTACCTAGCTTTCATCCAGACATTGTATCTGTTTAAACCGGTTGCAGCTGCAAAGTCACTTTAACCTGCATATCTTATTGATGCGAATATCACAAAGTCATCGGTGTGCAGTTACACATCAGTTCCGGAATCATTGGAAATATCATCAATTAAAACGCGTAAAAGAACACACACAAACACAAAGAATCACACAGACACATGCGCAAATGAACAGATACACACATACGAAGACACGCTTATGTCCATAGACACTATAAACATATTTGAAGTTAAGAAATTCAACATGTTATGTCTTCAATATTCTCAATACTTTCTTTGCATGTTACATGTAGGTGAGTGAGCACATGGCCATAGTGGCTTGCTCAACTTGAACCGTAAATATATCGTAATGTACATATACACTCACATGAACAGACATATATATATATATATATATATATATATATATATATATGCATATATATATATATATATATATATATATGTATGTATATATATATATATATATATATATATATATATATATATACACACACAAATATATCAGTGTACATATATATACACACATATAAATATACACGCATATATACATACATACGTATATATATATGTGTGTGTGTGTGAGAGAGAGAGTGTGTGCATGGATATATATATACATATATATATATGTATATACGTATACACACATATACGTATACATACGTATATATGCTTATATATATTCATGTACATTCACACATGCAGATGTATACATACAAATCTTTGGGTGCGCGCGCGCGCGTATCTGCGCGTGCACAGTGTGTGTATGCTTATATTTGTATGTAATCGTTCATAGCTGGCGATTTATTCCGAAACTACTGTAATGAACCAACAGCTTCCAGTGAATTGATAAACTCAACCAAATGTATTCAACACGTTTTCTCCTGCATGTATGTAGACACACACATATATATGTACACACACTCACACATACTCACACATACACACAAACACACACACTCACACACACACACACACACACAAACACACACACACACACACACATATATATATATAACAGTTTGCATGGAAATTGTGTACATTATGTGTTTCAATGTAGTAGGGATAATGCATTGAAATGTTTAACATTTTATAGCCTCTAAATTGTAAATATTGGCTGAATATCAACAAAAGTGGTCTTTGATATACCTATAAAGCAATCATAATATATACAACATCTTGTTCATCTTCGAATAATAATAAAAAAATACATTTTTGATAGATCAATACAAAGGTATATATTTATGTAGACAGTCGGTATGTATTTAATATACATATCAAGTTTGTCTGGTCATTGTTCGGTGTAGATCAGAGGACATGATATTTCACAATTCCAATACATACGGTGATGCAAATATTTATATTAATCCATCCATCATTATTCTGTTTCAAAGAAATGTCATTATGTACATGTACATATATATATATATATATATATATATATATATATATATATATATATATATATATATATATATATATATATGTACATAAACATACACACACAAATATATCTATATATTATACGTGGTGTTTATATGTATTTATGTGCGTATATATATATATATATATATATATATATACATAGGTGTGTGGTGCATGTGCGTGCATGGGTGCTTGAGTGTTTGGTGGTGGGGTGCGCGTGCGCTTATTTATGAGTCATATCACGCGGTCGTTTAGTAGAATCGTTACAACGTGTGGAAGTATAGTTTGTCAAACTTCTTACCGCTCATTGCACTGAGTTCAAAATCTTTTGAGGTCAGTTTTGTCTTTCATGTCTTTCAGGTTTGGTAAATAACTTACCGGCCAATGAATGGTGCCACCCTGCCTCTTCTTATTTGCCACACCTTAAATGCTCCTTAATTCAACATCAGCAAAACAAAAATATTGACCCTACAGCCAAGTTATTCATTTTTCTTTTGGGTGTGATAACTAATACAGCTATACATATGTGAGTGTATATGACTGATCCCTGTGTGTGTACGTGTGTATGTATATATATATATATATATATATATATATATATATATATATATATATTAAAATTAAATCTAATATTAGAAGTATGTGTGCGTGTGTACGTGGGTGCGTGTGTGTGTACGTGTTATATTATACATATATATTTTATATATACTTATACATACAAGCGTACATGTAACAGGCCAGGCATGGCTGTTTGGATCAGACAGAAAAATATGTGCCGTTATAAAGGTGAGCCATCCTTCGCATTGAATATCAGAAAATAAGAAGATAATAATAGACAATTGTTTCGAAAACTTCAGCTTCTATACCTACATTGTAAATTCACATTTAGAATAAACCAATAACAATTGTTGCACTTGCTTTTGTGAGTAAATACCTAACTGATAATCTCGAAGAGAAATGAACGAGGTAACACGTCTATTACACATACAATGTCTAATTGGGCAATAAAAAGAGGCAAGACATCTTCTCGAATGACTACGCCGTATGCCGTTGGTTGTGTTGCCAATGAACGAACTCTGTATCATTGTTTCAAACCAGGTGCTTTCTGACATAAATTCTTCAAATTATTAAAAACGTAAGAGTATATATATATATATATATATATATATATATATATATATATATATATATATGTATGTATGTATATAAAAAAATCACGTAGTGCAATCAAAATCGAAATCTGATGAAGGAAGTGAACTCCAATGCAGTAAATTTGTACATTCATGAGTACACTTGAAGCCTTATATTGCTACGTGGCTTTTGTTGTATCCCTTCACAGCCTGGTGAATGAATTGGATGGAAATATTACACAACGAGTTTGGTGCCTCTCTTTATCTAAATCTTGCTATTTGCCTATACTGCCTGCTGATGTGATTGCGTAGAATAACAAGACAGTTTTTTTTTGGTTGAAGCAAATAACACATTGAAATTATAGATTCGCATAGAAACACTGTAGTAAGTTAAAAATCATCACTTGTATTTGTATTACATTAATACTTGTTAAACCTGTTGTCTAAGGCAGCAAATAAATCATGGAGTCACTTTGCGTCTACTTCGAAAATATTAATGAGAAGTAACTGACTGCTACATGATATGCGCTTTTTGTTTTCTTTTTTTAACCAAAAGACAAGTACTTTTGCCAGACAATCTGCATCTCAATGTTACACAGTGTGACCTAATTATTATCACCTCCTTAGAGAGAGAGAGAGAGAGAGAGAGAGAGAGAGAGAGAGATAAAGAGAGGGAGAGTGAAGTGAGACTCATTGAACGAGAAAAGAAAATACAGCGACATAACAAACAAGTAATGAATTTGTAACAAATTGAATAACGTACTTGTGATTTAGAAACCCTCATAAACTTATAAACTTCATCGTTCAACAGAAAACATAAAATGATACACATTTATATTTGAAGACAAGAAGTAATTCTGGAAGAGATGAAGTAAAATATAATGTGATGCATTTATTTTCTGAGACAATGAGAATATACGGTGAAATAATTGTAAAAAGCAACTTAAGTATAAATTGATAAATGGGTGGTCATCTCAAGAGATTCCTGGTATTTCAGAAGAAGGCACTTAACAACGAACACAAGTTATTTCTACATCAATAATCACGACATTAAGTTTTCATATGCTGCATTTACATACAAAACAAGATTGGCATTTTTGGACACTTTTGTCTGCTTAACTGAACCAAAATAGCTATCAACTCAATAGGAAGGCCTAGACATGAATAGCACAAGTATTACAACTGTATGTCAAAATTTACTCCATATATATACATACATGTATGTGTGTGTGTACAATGACAAAGAAAAAATAAACACACATACAAATAGACGCCTGTAAGCATAGAATCATTAGTATGAACATAAACGAACAAATATACATGTGTGTGTGTGTGTGTGTGTACGCGCGCGTGTGCGTGCGTGTGTGTGCTGTGTCTGCGTCTACGCATTGTATTTCTCTTCCGCTAAAATGTACTTAATTTTAAAATAAAAATAATTAACAAAAAAAGATAAAAGTTGTATTCAGACTGTGACAATTTAACATTTGCCACTCCATTTAGAAAATTGCTTCGTACCACGTTTTCTTATTTGTAAGTTATCCTCAAAATGAAGATATTTGTTTTGGTTATTACTTTTATATTTATATTCAGTCTGTGTCGATATTCTTGTTACTTTAATTAGCTTTCCTTATGAAGAATCTATCGAGTAAATATTATTCTTTCTTAAAAAAAACAAAACAAAGCTCTATGCCGGTGAAATCAATGCGCTGGACTGCCCTCTACATGACCATAATTGAAAAGTTATGGCTATAGATATTGCGTATGGTTCATAGGGGTAATCCAGATTTCTCAGCCGCTATTAAAACTTCCTGATCGATAACAGCATCTTAAATATCATAGATTGTTAGCAGAACCAAGTACAGCTGACATAAGATTTTCAGAACCTTTGAGATTGATGGAAGGAATGAAGGAAAGAAGTTTTTTTTAGGCTGAGTAGTGGGACGGGGTATTAAATCAAGGAAAGAATGAATTTTACTGTCTTTCGTCTGTCTTCGTGTTCTGAGTTCAAATACCGCCGAGGTCAACTTTGCCTTTCATCATTTCGGGGTCGATCAAATAAGTACCAGCTGCGCACTGGGGTCGATGTAAGTGATTTAATTCCTTTGTCTGTCCTTGTTTGTCACCTTTATGTTTAGCCCCCTGTGGGCAATAAGGAAATAATTTTTATAGGCACATGTACCGTTAAAGTAATACTCAAGACGAATCAGTGAGATACGGTGTGATAAGAAGCGAGAGAGAGAGAGAGAGAGAGAGAGAGAGAGAGAGAGAGAGGACAAGAAAAAGAGAGAACAAATTTGGGAGAGAGAGAGAGAGAGTAAAAGAGAGAAAGAGAGAGAGAGAGAGAGTGAACTACCTAGTGCTGAACCAGTGATTTATTTATTGATTGTGACTGGATGAGAGGCAAAGTTGTTGAGGACCGTATTTGAAAAGAGCGCAAAGAGCTCATCCGACGCTCGAACGAGCCTGCCAGTTCGCCATCTTAGTTACGTCTGTCAGCCGAAACCAAAGCACAGGGATATTATAAATAATGTAATTGGGTCAGCTAAACAGAATGGTTGACTTGAGATACAACTGTTTATCACGTTTTGAAGCTGGCTGGTTTAGACTCTTTCGTCCCGGTCGACTGAATTAAATTTTATTAAATAGAAATATTAATTTGAACAGAATATTCAATGTTGATATTATGTCAGTGGTATTTAAATGAAAATACTTTCGTCAAAATGATGATGATGATGATGATGATGATGTCAGTAGCGGTGATAACAATGACGGATAATAGTGGTTATCTTGTGATAGTGACGGTTGTTCGTGGTGACTACGACGAAGACGATCATAATGATGGTATAGCGATGATGATGATGGTTATAAAAATGATAGTGCGCGTGATGACGAACATGATATTCTTAACAAGATATTACAATATCCACACGATATGATGGACAGGAATATTAAGAAGACGCTGATGTTGTTGAAGAACGTTATTCTGTTTTGGCTGCGGATGACGATGATGATAACGATGGCGGTGATGACGATGACGTTAACGATAACAATGATGGCAATAAACTATAAGTCACAGGGTTATGATGATGATGATGATGATACTATTAATCATAATAACGATTTCTTTTATTTGCCACCAAATACCAATAAATTTATATTACTACCCACATGGTGATATGAGAAAATCTAACTAAAGCCATTGCATAAAATTGTCCCTAAAACATAATAAAATTCTATCCTCATTGGATACCATGAAGATTCAGTAACCCGAGATGACTTAGCTCTTAGCTCTTCCCCCCCTCACCATATAGGTCACTCTTTCCTGTTCTCCCCCTCTCGTAATTTATCGATCTTATTACGCCTTAGCTGCGCCTTCTTATAAGTTTATTTCACATCCTCTCCAACTCCTCTTTCGCTCTTTCTTGCTACACAAATAAAATACATACATACACTTAAAAACATATACACACACATATATATACACACACACACATAGACATACACGCACGCTTACACACTCACACGCGTATACATTCACATATCTTTCATTAAAATCTGTCTCTGAGAAGAAACCACATCATTTCACTTTCTCCAACTTATTTTCTGCTATTTTGTCCATGAAAAATGGTGATTGGATAAAGGCAGCAAGAACCAGCTTAACTCCAAATAACGAGAATTCAGAAATATAATATTTTGTATTTTAAGTTACCCCAAATGAAACACACAGCAATGTTTTGAGAACACAAATGAGAACAGCTTTTGCATTTAAAACAAATTTGCACCAAAATCAAACGAATACCGTCGAATATTTCAAAAACTTTGACTATTATGTAATTATCAAACACAGTGTTTTATTATCGAACACCAATTGGTAATAAGTGGAATGCATAAGATGTGGAATGGTAGAAATGCTGGGGAATTTAGTTATATAGAACGAATGTGCATTAGCATTGATTATTGATTGGTGAAATGAAATGTGTATTATGGAATTGGATGATCGTTGTGGTTGTGAAATAGGAATTTGTGATTGATCATGATTAATTATTGTTATTAGTGCAATGACTGAGAAATAATAATTATACAAATGTAACAGCTCTCTACTTTTGTTAAAGTACATTAGCCTTTTGTTTAGTATAATCTCAACTTGTCAGCATTGCCTGCTTACCAACACATAGTACTGTACCATACCATGCATCATGGATAATTGTATTAGTCTAACAGTTCAGCTTTGAAACTTGTTTCGGGTATTACTTTGAATATTTGAACAGCAGTACACAGTTAATTGAGCACGTTTCCATTCACTGATATATTTGTAAAGTGTGTCATAGGTGGCCAAATAAAAAAACTTATCCGTCTACATCTTAACATCATCAACCAACGAAAATTACTCTATCCATAGAGTAATACACATTATAAAAGGTATTGAGGTGCCTTGCAACGATTTGTCGGCTCATATTCCATTTCGTTAGTTCGTTTCTGGATACATCAGTCAACGTAAGTATTGCGTTGTGGAAAAGCGTTGATCTCAATGTATTTGGACCGTAATCTGTAGTGGACTGGATTCGTTCTACAGCGTGTCACTGACACCATTTGGTGTTTGAGCGCATTTGAAAGAAACCATTTCGTAACAAGCTTTCGGAGCCGGGTTACGTGTCAAGTAAAACTTCCTCTGTTTCACCTGCTAGACACGGAAGTCCTTTCAAGTGAATATGGGCGCTGCCATTACAGCTTTAATTAAAAATTAAAGTAATGAAACCATGCAGAGATACCGTGCTTGTCTAGTTAATAATTTTAAAATCATGTTTAAATATTGGTATCATTCATCGTCAAGAAAATATTGCAACTTTTGATAAATGTATTAGGATTACTCATTAAATGGTTTAAGACAGATAGCAATTATTACTAACCGTTTCAGTTATGAAGATATGATGACGTAAACACTCGATGTTATACCTGTCGAATGAACTTCATGTATCAGATTCTTAATGTCAATTCATATGAGGAAACTCAGAATATTTTTCATGGAAATACGATACCACGGTGTGTAGATTTAGTGGCTAAAACCATTTAAAGAATAACTGATCCATCTCTCCATCTATTCCTCCATCAGAAACTCTACCAATAGTTTCCAAATGACTCGATACGAAGCTCAATTCTTTTAAATACTTAATTTCATTATTGGACTTCTGCGGACATGATAAAATTAAAGAGCAATTATAAAAGAAATACAGAATAATTACATACCATCACCAAATTGCAACATTTTTTAATATTATTCTCATATTAAGGAATTTATAAAATATTCCCAAACAGAAAATTTGCTGAAAATCGCTCCATGTAATACAAGTAGAAGCAACTTTCATAATTTAAACATGCTAATATCAAACTTTTTTTTGTGTGAATCAAGAGCATAAATTTGCTAATAATATTTTTATATTACATAAATAGAAATATAATGTTTTATCATTTGCAAATTCTGAAATTGGTATTGCCATCTAAAATTGAAAAATTTCTAACACCATTGTAAATTGGGAAAGTTCTCTTACCATTTCTAATGGGTAATGTATGAAATATTGCATAAATTTCCTTTAAACCAATTAATATGCAGTAGTTGCACCTAAATATTGCATCCATTTTTGAATAAATAAACAATAAAGTGAATCAAATAAATACAGAAAATAAGAGAAAAAATACACATTCTATCAGTTTCTGCATATTTCATTTCATTAGAAGCAGGAATTGGGGAAGTTGATGTTGGTAATAATAACATTTCCATGGAGGTTTTCTCTTCTGTGTACGTGTATGAGATTTTTTTTCTTTTCCATAATATATTTTTTAATATGTTCCTTTACATATTTTTTCCAGTTTGCTACGTAGGAGAAATGTTCACTGATAAATCATAATTAAAATGTATCACTTAAAAAAGAAATTGATCATTGTAATGGTTCAGTGAATTTTCTGACATTTTGATGTTTTGAGAGTATTTAAACTTAAATCGCTGGCCAAGCTGAAAATATTTCGACATCCCTTAAAAATAGAAACAAATCGCAAATGCAAAATGAAAAAAAAAAAAAATAACGAGAAAAATTGGAAGAAAAATATTAGCAAATAAAAGGAAAAAATAAGAAAGGGTATTGGAATCCCATAATAGAATGATGAGTAGAAGCCAGTGAATAAATTATATTGCAATGCTTTGGCCTTACAATAAATAAAATCTAATGAAAAACTATTGAATATTTTTTTTTCAAAATTTCTCTTCATACATCATAGCAGAGTGGTGTTAATAAAACTGCTGCAAAATTGAAAATCTGTTTCTGAGATACATTAAATGAAATTATGATTGGTTTCTTTTAAAATATGAAGCAAAGCTATTTAAACTACTAAAAAGTGACGTGAAAATAGTTCCTGCAGATTTAAATAGACAAGCTGATTTCTACTTCATGTTAAATGTAATTCTTTTTGCCTACATTGCTAATGCTATTTACAGCGATATGGACATCACTTATTAATTTCACGATTCCTTCTCTACAGATGATGGCTTTGCACCAAAGTCAAAAATCATTTTCGTGTAGTTTTATGATGTGAAATGTTATTTCAAATGGTTTAATTTCCACAATAAAGGAAATATTTATTTGAAGGTAGCAATCGTGTGATCTTGATCGAGAGATAAATTTGTGCAAATCATTCTTGGGGCTACATTTTCAGCATTCATATCTCTTGCGTTTATTACCTCTCTATTATATGTATTGCAATATTAAATTTCTAAATAGTAATAAACATGTATATGTCTATTATATGTATTTATGTGTGCTCTATAGAATATGTTATGTTATATGAAAGTTTTTTTTTTTCATATATTGTAAAAGATCTTTTCAGTTTTTGACATGCAACACTAAAGTGCAGAAAAATTCCTAAATGCCTCAACTAGATGGTTCTGTAATGTAGATGCATGATCAACCAACGAGAGAATCGTAATTTTGTCTCCAGTGAAACAGTTATATGAAAGTACATAACTTTCATAAAAATTTATGAATTCTAGGTTTAATTGTTTTTAAATATTATATTCGTTGTTTGAAGTAAATTTTGTTGTTTACTGGTTCGTGATTTCATATCGCTGAGGAGATTTTTCATTCTGGCGTTATTGTAACATATATGAGTTTGTATTTAGGTGTGAAGCATGATGCCTTCTTTTATGAGTTTTATAATATATACATTCATCTTGAAAGTAAGTTTATCGCCCTATACAATGTGAGCTTTGTGTATTTTAATAAATGCTGCATCTGTTGCGAGTGTGGATTTTTATCTTTCATGGTTCTATGACCGGCTCTACTTAGCTATTAGAGAATTCATTATCAACTAATACACGGTTTTACGTTCTGAGTCCAAATGCTACCGAGAACGACGTTGTCTTTCACTCTTTTGAGTTGAGTAAATAAATAAGAGCTCAGCGCTGGGGGTGGGGGTCGATGTAGTTGACCAGCCCCTACCCACAGAAAGAATTGTTAACTAAAACTTTCTACACGTAAGATTTCTTTGTTTAAAGATTCTTTGCAAGATAAAAATATAACATCTCGCTTAAAGAGAAATATTACTTCAAATATTTTTCATCTTTGAAGACATAATCACCTTTCATTACACACCATTTGATTCAGTTGTTGATGTATCGTGAGGCTGTATGTGTTTAAATCGGTGAAAAAGAGTAAAGTAAGTTCTCTCTACTGTTTTTATCGATTTTACTACATAATATGTCTTGATGAAATAAGGTGAAAATCATAAATGATCAAACAGACTGTTTGGAGTCCGATCACTTATGTGTTATTCCTTATTTCTATATTTATATCGAAGAATGACATGGCGTTATGGTTAGAATTTACATTCGAACTATATTGGATCATAAATGTAAGTTTATAATTATTTTCAAGATTGTCTGGCAGGCTGTTTGCCATATCTGTTGCAAACGATATTCTACTATGGAATCAGTGTAGGCAGTGTAATCATATTAATTCATTCAATTTCAATTTTCAGTAAGCTGTGTTAACTTAATGTTGATGAATTTTGCGTTATTCTGAGAAAAGGTACTAATTACTATAATAATTAACAAAGACGAAGGTGGTGTTATTGCTTTTATGAATTACAACTTTTTCATGATAGTTCAGTCCTTGTAGACATGACCCGATGTTCTTGCTAAATAAGTTATTTCATGTTTTCTTCGATGTTTATCGCTTTCAAATTTCAATAAGTTGCACAATTTACCATCAGTTTTTTATAATACATTTATCATCAACAGCCTCAAGGGACTGACAGAGAATGTCAAGTCCGACTTTTATTTTTATATATATTTACCATATTTAGGATTGTAGCCGAGATAAGTAATGTAATTTGACATCAGTGTGCGCAGTGAGAAGTTAAAGCAGAATTTGTCATATGCTAGAATACTGCAAAGATTCTGTATATTATAGCACTTTATTTGGATGGAGAGCAATTCAATATACTCCAGCATCAATTCTGAAAGAACACCAACTCATTCTTAGTTATAAATGTAAGAATAGAATATAACATGCATGGTGTTTCTGT
The DNA here is from genome assembly GCF_046866305.1 of Octopus bimaculoides. Lineage (NCBI taxonomy): Eukaryota > Metazoa > Mollusca > Cephalopoda > Octopoda > Octopodidae > Octopus > Octopus bimaculoides. Next base: position 2,381,619 of record NC_142940.1, read on the forward strand.
ATACACAAAATCACAAATAAATGCTTATATATATTCATGGTACCTCATATATACAAGACATTCTGAATGCTATTCTGAGAGAGGCTTTTAAATTTTCGTCTATTACAAATTCAGATAGAGTGTTTTGCGTGTCTAGTCAGTGATAGGTGGTAATTTATACATTCTCACACACAACATTCTCACATGCTTGCGCACCTTAGATCGTTGGGATAACTAATTATCATCTCCATGTCATTCAGTGTCTTTTTATTATTATCTCCCTTTCATTCAACCTTTTTTCCCAATCATCTCGCCATGCTGGACCGCTGAACTCTACTCAGCTTTTCTTCCTCCGTTTTTTTTTCAATCTCTCTTCTTTTTCCCCATTTATTCATTTCTATCCAAGAGCTGAGGCTCGAAACGTAAAAGTCTTTTCCATTTTTACCGCGCGTTAAATTAAGACACCTGCTTGTTGTTCCTACACCTGTCTTCGTCTTTTTTTTCTGTAAATTTGAACGGGTTCCCTCTGTGTGATCCCAACTGAACCTCCTACACTCTTGCACTTGCATCTTAACTGCTTATCCTCATCCACATACCAGCACTACACCCGGAATACCACTGGATCTTCGTACTCTTGTGGATGTACTCATATCATTTCTTTGTTTTCTATTACCACTCTATATCCATATAACATTGTCTTCGGGAGGGACCATACATATGTTGAGTTCTGCACCAGGTTATTAGTTATGCCTAAGTGAACTATTAAAATATAACTGCTATATATATATATATATATATATATATATATATATATATATATATATATATGTATGTATGTATGTATGTATGTATGTATTATGTATGTATGCATGTATGTATGTATGTATGTTTGCACATATGTAGAGTGCATTTTCTGTTCTACAATAGAGTTATCGTTGATATAGCTCCAAACGTGAGATTAAAGGAGATGAGAATAAATTGCATTGAGAACGGAAACGAGACATGTGGAGAGGTTAATGGAAGATCAAGGATTTTGTATTTAAAAATGATTGTCTAATTTTTCTGGGCATTCAATCATTAAATGGTTACATACTTTTCAGGTAGTCATGTTTAAAAAGATGGCTTCTTGTATCAGCAGAACAAGTATGAATTGTGAATAGAGAGAAGGGGATTTCACTGCAGTGAGAAGCAATTACAATCATGCAAATATATTACAGAAAAATGATATTTTGCTAACTGGGATGATAATTGCGAACTCTTTTGCGAGTTCATGATTCTATAAAGGATTTTCAGTAAACACAGCAGTATCTTAATTCATACCATTAAATATGCATGATATTGTTGTAACAAATGCCTTTCGGAACAAAATACCACCATTAATTGTGTCCATGTGCATACTGCGGTTAACAAAACTAATTTATATGATTCAACCATCTTGATTTAATTTTTATGACTATGCACGGTGTAATTCCTCGTGTAATAAAGAATTCCTGTATATATTTTTTTTTATACATTGTCAGTGTTATTCTGGTGGAGCGTGCAGTGAGTTTCATTTCTACCGTGTTACTCTGTATATTTATGGGAGAGAATATGATAAACACAATTTTATTATCGAGCATTGGAAAGGAGAAGAGAGGTATATACAGAGATAAAGGACTGGTTAGAGTGAATTTAGCGAGACTGTGGGTGTGTGACGACAGCATACAATCTTCTAGAGAAATAGTGTACATTCATTGATTCAGTTGTAGACTTTACTACTTCTCTTGTTTTATTATATAACTCCTTGTTGGAGCTATTTTCTTGTTTCAATCCTCTGTACAACATTTTTGAGGCTAGTAGCTGAGTGTAGTGCATTGCATTTCATTTCACCCTCGTTGGGTTTCAAATAACTACATTATAATATACAAGTCACTACAGTGTTTTAGTTCTCCCCACATACCCACAAATGCACCAATACATTTCCAGTTGCAACAGAGAAAAAAAATACAAATACATAAACGTGTTTTATTAAGGATAATATCATATAATTTCAGTCTGAAAATTACATTACATTTATCACCTGAAATCTTCTTTATGAATAAAGTAAGAATAGGCTCATGTTGCTAAAGCTTTGGAAGTTTCAGCTGTAATCTAGATTGGAAAGTTAGGGGTGGGATAATGAAATTAACATACATTCTGTCGTAAGTATGGACACGAATACACTGGGAGCTATAATGAAGTTGGATAGAATTATATCTTATTAGAATTGAACAATTCCTCGTCGTTGATAAATGGATAAATACATCAATCAACAACATTCTCAATAGTCTTTGATCACAAATTTTTAATCACCAAATGCTTGGGAAGCAAAATTGAATTTTTGATTGATTTTTGAGAAATTTTGTTGTATTCGCAGATTTCAGCACAAGCTATTTCAATCAGAAATATGATGTCAATAGATTTTTTTACGAATATTTATTTTTATACTACTGAAAAATGAGGTCATTCCAGACAACAGTTTCCTCCAACTCTTTAACTATCTTCACTAATTAAATAATTTCTATGAAATATGTTACAAAAGGTGGTTCTTTTATTATTCCAATTTTAGCGAATGTCTAGTAAAAGCTCGTTTAATTGTATGATATAATTATTCTCGACGTAAAATGATAAATTATTCGAAATTGTGTTATGGCATTCTCAGATCTTGGTTAAATCGACATAGTCTGTGTCCATTTATTTCTCGTGCGAAACAATAATAATAATGAAGATGATGATGATGACGATGATATGTAATAATTGATTACAGTTAACAAAAACAACGATACTAATAAAAATAGTAATAATAATAATAATAATAATAATAATAATAATAATAATAATAATAATAATAATAATTATTATTATTATTATTATTATTATTATTATTATTATTATTATTATTATTATTATTATTATTATTATTATTATTATTATCATTATTATTATTATTATAACAATAATGATATATAATGAATATATGGAACTACTATTCATTTAGTCAGAAGGTAAATATTTAGAAGTTTACTTCATACTATGTGCAGCTGATTCGATGATGAGCTCAATAACCTAATTAATTTACAGTCTGTACTTAAAACTAGCACGAGATGCTAAATCGCTTTACTAGTGATTACATCTGTGACTGTTGGAACTTACTTCGAAAACATAACATCGTAACATACGTGACAGGATATAAATTATGAGTCATCTCTTCGTTGGAACGTTATCACGTTGTCCAAGCGAAAATTCGCGTACATTGTTACAAACAAAATATGCAATATACTGCAGGGCTGCGCACAGGATAAGATTAAACTTGGTTACCAAATGATGTCGAAGTTTAAAATAGTTACAGCTTTTTATTTAAAAATAAAGGACATCTATTATCATCTCAATTTTTAATTAAATCTTTAATGAACAGAAAACTGAAATCAGTTTCTTCACCAACGTAGCAACAGTCACAACAAATATAAGCCAATTATATTTCTGGTTTTGTCTGATTCTCTTAGACTATTATGGCTGCAGCTTAACAAACTTCAAGCAAGTAAATAGCATCTTTAAACACACACACACACACACACACGCACACAAACACACACACAAACAGAGTAGTACGTACATCCATATATATAAATATATGTATAGATATATATGTACTTAGTATATTACCATATAGTATATGCATGTGTATATATATATATATATATATATATATACACATACATATATAATATATAATGTTATGTTATAGTATATGTATGTATGCATATATATCATACTATTCCAAAGATTTTGCAAATCAAACATTCTCCTTTGTTTCTATGTTAACCTATTTCTTTAGCAGCCTATGAACAGAAAAAAATATAGAAAGATGCATCTGTGTATGCACGTATATTGCGTGTGTGTATGTGTGTTTACATATGTATATGTGCATCTATCTATGTATATATGTACGTGTATGTGTATATATATATATATAAATATTTACTCGGTGTGTTTGTATATATATATTTACTTTCTAACAAAACAAATAATTTTTAAAAAGCCACAGGCATAAATATATAATAAATGGAGTATGCAACTGCAAGAAATAAATCTCCAACTCTAATAGCTTTTAGCTATAAAAAAGTAACAAGACCATACAAAATAGTATTTTGTGTTTTGAAATAAATAAGTTTTCTTCCAATGACATATCAGCAGTATTTATAAAACAATTTTGTGATATACTGAAAAATAATATCTTGTACATGTATTCAGAGAATTTAAGAGTTTCTGTTTAAGGACACAAATTATTAATGCTGTTAAAGCAAATAATATGCAAAGTATATGCGTTTTGGGTCTATCACCTAAAATATTGATTATCTTACTAAATATCATACAATGTAAATGCTTAAATTGTAAACACATGGGAAGTGTAGGGGAGAGACAATATAACGAGTGAAGAAAATTTCCATTCCGAATCATAACCATATTGTTCTACTGATTCATTATTTTCCCTTCTGTTGCGCATCTATTTTCCCTTTCTGGTTTACGCACTGCTAATTTGTCTGCTACTCATTTAAGTTTGAATTAAGAACAGTGGCTGTCAGTTAAGCGAAATTAGGCGAAAAAATTTATGTTTAATAACTTCTTTAGTAATCTAGTAATTAAACACAATAATTTGTACAATTATACCAATATAAGTCAAATAAATTATAAGTCATATCATATAAATAATATTACTCAAAATTCCGGTTTCACCTCCTGTAACCTTATATATTGCATCATCTGCTAGCTTTGTGGCGTCCTTTACATTGAAGAAACAGGCCAACGCCTTGCTGATCGCTTTCGGGATCATACTCGACGTATATTAATACGTATGTCCGGCCAAACTGTCGCAAACAATTTTACAACTACAGGCCATTCCATTAAATATTTATCAGTATGCAGCACTACCGCACATCATATAATCCCTTCCGCGAAGAAACGAGGGGAGCAATGTCTTATATTCGAACTTGGCGCCATTTAGCCGACAGCTTTAAATGAACATTTTTTCTTCCACCTCTGCGCCTTCTCATACTTCTTTAAACTCTTTCTTATGCTTTAACTCACCTCTCAACTAACCATGTCCCTTCATCTCACCCTCGACTTTGCCTGCTTCTCCTCATTCCATTACTCTTTCCGTCCTTTTTCTCACGCTTTTTCTCCAATGACTTCTTCGCGTATGACGCTCACGTGATTCTGCGTTCTTATCAGTTGCAACCATTTTGTCTTTTAACGGAGAGGATATAAGACTCTACTCTCTCTCTCATTTTTTCTCTCTTTTCAACTTCTTCGCGAAAATGCATACTGACCGAAATGTTGGATTTTCCACTCCTCACCGAGTTCAATGGTCTCCTTTTATCATTTTACTACGCAGACCAGCACCAAACCCTTTGGAGTCTTATCCCCCACACACATACATAAACACTTACACACACACGCACACGCACATATAAACGCCTGATGATTATATTAACAATCATGTATCCAGCCATCAGCTTGTGTGTTTACTAAATCATTTTACTTTTCAAGTTCTATAAAAATCAACATAACTGAAATTTTCATAGGCAAGCATTATTGCCATGAGAGATCAACGAGCAGTAAACACCATATGCACTCACATCCGTATACAGAGGTAGTTTACAATGATATAAGTTAATATGTGTGTTCATATCTCTAAGTTTGTATGTTAATATATGAGTTTGGATAAGAATACCGATAAGAATACAAGAAAAACTTTGCTTTGTAAACTTCATTGTGGACAAATGAAAAACTAAATGCTTATCAAAATGTGCCACCGGCTTCAATTTTTTTACGATAATTTAGTCATACTGAAATGCGAAAGGAAATAAACAGAAATAAATTAAATTAATCTATCAAGATTTCAGTCCTGGATTTCACATGCTTTTCTTATAAAAACCACGTGGTTATTTCATATTCAGGGCTTACGACACTTCAGCCAATTCATACGTTTTCGCAAGGTTGTCATTATGTTGATCACCTTGTTTGCTATGTTCCATCATTCTTGCTAAATCCATTTTCTTCGTTTTATATTTGTCATTTATTTATTATTCATTATTTCTTTTATTTTCTAATAATAAATGTGTT
>NC_142940.1:2397738-2407738 GCF_046866305.1 Octopus bimaculoides
AAACAATCCATTTGTGAGAGAGGAATTTGGTATAATAAAAGGGAATTTTGGGGACAACGGTGTTTGTTATTTTTTGCTTTTGTGTTATTTATTTTTTTATTGATACGTTTGGAGGCTGCAAATACAAAAGAATGAACATTCAACAAAAACTGGTAAGAACAAAGGCTATGAAGGAAATCAAATGAAATAAATAGAATTACAAAGATACACACACACACACACACACACACACACACACACACACACACACACACACGCTTACACATATATACACGCGCACATAAAGACACATATTCACATGGACAACACAAAATGCCACACACATGCAAACTCGCATAATGATGTTATATTCTTTCAACTTGAGTTTGTCTTGAGGCTAGTTTGTTAGCGACAAAACAGGTAAGAAAGATTTTTTTAATTAATATATAACTAACCAATGGCTATATTCTCAGCAAAAATTGTCTTTAAAATATTTGTCTAAAGAATGTAATGTTTCTTCCAACCTTTTTCAAGACGAAATTTTCAACGTGTACATACACAGCGACATATGTACACACATATCCACCCGCATACAAATAAAACTACGTATGGACACAGACACGCGCAAACACACGTACGCACCCACGCACACATGCACACACACATGCACAAATGTACATGTGAGTATTTATGCATTTGTTACTGCGGCTGTATCAATGTTAGAATGAAGCCATTATTACAAAGCGCTGAACTCGTCTGGCGCTTCATTCCGAAGCCTATGTATATTGAGTTCTAACACCAGGTTATTCGTATTGCTAAGCCTGAACGATCGTTTTTCTATCCATCCACTCCATAAATCCTCTGGGGGCGACAACCTCACGTCACCTCTCACCTTCTGTACCATCTTCTCATACTCCTTCAAACCAGCCAAGTCCAGCTCCCTTCGCTTCATCTCCGTGGCCTCAGCAAAACTCCTTGTCTTCTCCAATACTCCGTCCATCTTTATGACCGCCCTTACCAGCCTCCTCCTCTGCTGAAGACAACTCCGACCCGCTAAAGTCTGAGTACATCGTCTCTACCTTTAAAGCAGCACAAATAACGTCCGACTCGCACAAAACGACAAACCAAATGCACTCTGGGTGACGCATGCGCGGAAGCGAGCTTCTTACCACACAGCCACGCCTATATATATTCACACACCCACACACACATGTACACACATACGATCATACACATATATACACACAAACACACACATTCACACACACACATACACAAACATCATCATATGGGCGTTAGATGATTCTGGCGGCACATGGTGCAGTTAAACCTTTTAAATATGAGGCCTAATATGAAAAACCCGTTACTCCTTCTTTGTTAGCCTAGAGAGGAGGGCTAAAAGAAACTCAGGAAGAGAAAAGCATGTGTTATCAAAAGGAGCGATGAAGCCAGAATTAGAGCCAAGGTAGACTATATGGACATGGAAATTATTGAGCTGGGGAAATAGTGGACTGCAAACTTTTTGTGGGTTATCGGTAAACTTGTGTTCTGTAGCATTTACTAAAGCATAAAGTCCAGGAGAATTTCTCCAGCTTAAAAAAGCTGGAATGACAAACCAAAATAATCTTTGATTTGAAACTAATTCAAGTCTGACATCAGAGTATATCTGTTTTATTGCAGTACCAGACCAAAGAATTCTCACCAGAAATTATTAAAATCAAATATTCCAGCCGAATACAAACCATTATTGCAAAATATGAGGGGATTAGAAAGCCAATGAATGCCATTGTCTGGCTGCCCATAACAATCCAACAGAGAATACATCAACGATACGATAGAGCGATAGAGTTAGAGCTGCTATACACTTGTTATTAAACCAGAGTTATGAAATATTCAGGGAAAATCGTATGAACGCATACAAGTATAAACGATCTCAGTGAATGGCAATGCAACAAAACTCTAGGACATATCGATTCTTCCAAACAGCGTGACTAAGACGAATCGCTCTGATATTGTTGTGAAAGGCATTCAAAAGAAGAAAAAAGAACACGTAATTAATTCCAATAGGCTTCGATATATTTCTTCGGGCGAAATTCACATATAAGACTCAATAAATAGAGGTAAGTAGGAATTGTTGAACTCAGGAAAGAAGAAGTATGTCTTTCAGTGAGTCCCTTTTTTTTTTCGAAATTTTAAGGATAAAAGGTGAAGACGAACTCAGCGAGATTTGAACTCAGAACGTAAAAGTAGTAACGAAAACCGCTAAGTATTTTGTGCGACGCTCTATAGCCTCCAACCAACTCCGTTGGCATGATATCAGTAATAAATATTTCTCCGTTAATATACTAGCCAGAGAGAAGGAGGAGGAGAAAGAGAAAGGGAAAGAGAAAAAGTGCGATAGAGGAAGTAGAGAGAGAAAGAATGGAGAGAAATATAAGGAGTGGAAAATAAATTGATATCCATAAAACATAGCAGGAAATCCATGGGTTCATATTGTCAGGTATTTATAGAAGATTGTATTTAAAAGCTGCAATGAAAACTGAATATCTTGAAATAGGTGAAGTGTGTTATAGCTTCCATGTAAAAGTAGCATTTTGTTTGTGTTGTAAACTTACAATACTGTTGTTACAATCAGCAATATTTTGGATTGTTCAAAGTACAGAAGAGATATAACTGTCGTTTATATATTGGTGATATTGATCAATATCTTTACAAATATGAATATAACTGCCTCTTCTGACATATTACTCTAACAATGATTTCGAAATACATAGACATTACGAGACAATGAGGAAAGGCCGCTAGGTTCTGGCTCAGTCTGATAGAAAAAGCGATCAAACCTCTTTCAAGCCATAACTTACACTGTTTCAAAAAAGAGAAAGGCGTGCAGTGGACAGCGTGGTTGTAGATACTCAGCTGGTCGTAATAATATCAGGATGTTCACGGTTGCGCGGTCTTTGGTCATATGTTCGTTCATTCAGAATTGCCCTCCGGCCAAATAACAATAACAAATGCTGAGGCAAACAGCAAAGACACATTCACTCGCACACACACACACACACACACACACACACACACGGAGAAGCATGCATATGTACATATGAACGGAAACATACCCATTCACGCGTTTACCAAATACGTATTTTGTTTCACGAGAATGAGAGATGGACAGGAAATGACAGACTTTGAAAGAGAAAGAAATGAATTCAGTTGATACTCGTTTAAATAAAGAACGGGATTGGGGTTTGATAATGTTATGGACTATGGGCAGTGGGTGAAAAGGGCTAATAAACCTCTCATTAACTTTGCTGCTGTACTTGCCAGAAGTTCAATAGAAATACTAACTTAGACTTATTGAATTTTAGCATACATGCTCTCTAGATATGTGTCCGCTTAATATAATCTTCAGTTACAATCAATATAGCAGGAACTCTGACAATGCAGGTACAGTCAAGGTTTGCTTGCCAATGATTCGATTGAATCAAAGTCAATCTTAATGATGCTTACTCAGGCACATAACACCTTCCAAAAATGTTAACCCAAGCAGATATGAAGTCTTAATAAATCTGACACTGGCACATGTCATCCTTTTTATATCGCTGCTACGCTGAGTGGAATTCGAATATTTATCATATTGATCCAGTCACATGAGGTCAAAAGGCCGTCGTTGCTGCTTAATTATGTTGACGCAAGCAGGGTTACCCTTAATAATGATCACACAAATAGAAATGCTATGGTAAGGTTGCTGGCAATGCATAAGATCTGTGGTTAATTGTGCAAGCTCAGTAAAAATCAAAAACTTAATTAAGCTGAAGCAGGCATGAGGCAATGTTAATCCAGGGAGAAATCAATACTTATTAATAATGGTGTCACACGTGTAGAGATCTTGTGGTAATGATACCAACGTAGACGATTCAGAATTGGGTGACGACGATTGAGTTAGACGTCTAAGTTAATGATGCTGAGCCGCCAGAAAAAACAATAAGTGTTATTGAAGCGGAAAGTGATGGATTCCATAGTTGAGTGGTATTCCCTCCAACAGAATTTAAAGATTCATGATACAGGTCTCATGGTCTCATGGATGGTCATGTAGACAGAGTGCAAAAGCTAATTTTTGTGATCCGAGCAAAGTTCAAAGGTAACTGATGCTGACCTAGGGATAAGTTGAGGTCTAATAATACTAAACCTTGTTTGAAGATATCAAGCGTTGAGGAGGTTGACTCTGCTAGAAATAAATTCGTAATGATGGTGACTCAAACAGAAACAGAATGTTTAAAGAGTGTACCATAAGAAGAAATGTCGGTAAACAATACTGATCGGGGTAAAAGTTAGAGGGAACGGTTCTCACCTAGACTCATCTAAATGGAAAATACTGCTTACCTGTTACTCTTGCGAGTCAAAAGTTACTGCAGCTAATTCAGCCAGGAGAAAATAACATTTAAAGTTAGCCAGTCTTAAAATTAGGAGCCGCTGTTGTTCAACTTTATATATATCAGTGCCTCTTAATCCAGCAAACCTATAAAGTAAAAATCAAATGAATTCCACTATGAGCATCTTGTCTTTTTGACTATGTTTGCTATGTGTATCCCGTTTTAGATATTTCAGTGTGTTTTGAGGGAGACATAACTACTATATTTATCGGTTTGTGCGCCAACTTTGAAAATCCCTCGTTTTATCGGTTGAAAGATGATCACCATACTGTCGATTACTCTGTTCTATGTGTAATCATTCAATTTATGCATGGAATAGAATTTATTTTGGATTTTACAAAAGGAATAATTAAATGTTATAAAACCATCGGGTGTAAATTTAAAATTTGTAATTTCTAGCAACAGATACGAATATAAATAATGTAAGAATCCACGATAATAATGATTTTAATAATAATAATAATAATAATAATAATAATAATAATGGTAATGATAATAATTTCTATAATAATAATGATAATAATAATGATTTTAATAATAATAATGATGATAATAATAATAATAATAATAATAATAATAATAATAACAACAACAATAATAATAATAACAATAATAATAATAATAATAATAATAATAATAATAATAATAATAATAATAATAATAATAATAACAATGATAACGATAATAATAATAATGATATGTTTTATTCATTTTTGTTTCTCTTATATTTTTGTCATTTCGCACTCTTGGCATATGTTTCTTCTATTCTTGAGATGAATGTTGAGGCGAAGAAAGTTGATAATTTTCCCAAGATTCAGCTATAAAAGAATTTTATTACATTTGAATTTTGAATTGGAGAAGAAAAAAAGCCACAAAACAAAACAATTATTGATTAGTAAAGTTTTACTTTTTGCAGTTAAATAAATCCATTTTATTATCGTTTACCAATAATCTGATTTTATGGATGACGTTTCTTAAATATCGGCATACATAACTAATCGGGTTGACCAGAAAGTATTTGGTAATTGATGCGACAGTTAAAACAGGAAACCCGTGAATAAATAAACATGTTTTCCTTTCTGTATGAAGACAGGAATATAGAAATGAAGTATGTGAGTGTAAAATGCTAGAAAAACCAACAGATTAAAAGTTAACTTGCTGCAATTCTTTGAAATATTATAGATATCGAAGAGATATAAAATGGTAATTTATTTCTCATATATACATACATGCACACCCACACACATATTCACACACATACATGCATAATAATGGTTTGCTATTGTTTATGTGTTATTTTATTGTTTTCGATTTGCCTTTTTCATTATTTAATAAACTCACAACAAGAAATTCATCTGTGTATTAGAGCAAATTAATTTTGAACAGGTGCTTGTCTGATTGAAAGCTAGAAAGAATCTCTTTAATTCTTCGTGAGACTTTTGAATAATACATGTTCTTTTTTTTTCATTTGCAAACAATTTACATTTAAATTTGAATTTATTTTGGCTAATTTTTCTTTTATTGTTTTAAAACATTTTGTTTCTTTTGCTTTTAAATACCACCTTGAATCAGATCTGAGCATTTATAAGTAGCACTGTTTTTTTTTAATGACATCTTAGAGTTACGCTGTGCTTTAGAAACAAGTCTGCCATGAATACAACAAAACTAAAAACCAGAAAACTATATTTGTAGAAGTCGACATTTGTCAGTCGGATAATTAAAGTATAGGTTGTTCATTAGAATGTTATAGCAAATCAAAAATATGGCTCTTTGTTAATATATTGGGACTTTCTTTAATACTTACCTTTCAGTTATTGAAACAACACATTTCATTTTTTTTTCCTAAAGAAAATTTATTGCTTTTGTAACACGAAATATTTATAGTGCAATAAAGCTGCCACATTCGAAATGTATGCTTGTTGATATCACAGACAATCTGCATACCTTTTCATGTAGTAAACAAAACGTTATTTTGAAATTGTCTGCATAACACGCGCCGCCTCCACTGGCAGGGGAACACAAGATGTTCTGCCGCTCATTTTACTTTTCTCTAACCTGAATGTCCTTATTTGTAAATTCTGAATATTTATATTTTGTAAAATTAGTTCGAACTAGAAAGATAACGATTAACCTGAAGTATTACTTTTTACAATTTTGAAGAATACGATAGATTTAAACCATTAGCATTTAAACTGGACATATCTGGTCCAAATATGCTGCCTGTTTAACGTTCTAACTGGCCCTATTCACCCTCTGAAGCCTATCCCACAATGACATTCTGAAAATAAACAATCAATTTATTGAAATTTCGAAGCCAAAAATAGCGCATGCTTAATTCAAAACACTGAGACTAAATAAACATCACATTTGACAAAATAATAGGAATGCTAAAGGATTAATAATCCTTTCTACTACAGGCACAAGGCTTCAGTGACATTTTGCAAGAAAGAAATAGGCTAGTCGATTACCCTAATGCTTGTCTGTTACTTTATTTCTATCGACCCTGAAAAATGAAAGGCACCAAATCTCCACTCTTATTACATCGCGTCATAATGGTTTAACTCGAGAATTACTGAATGTTTATACCTGTCTGTGGAATACTCAACCATCCGGCACTTTCATACATTGAAAATAATCTCTCGTTGATCGATCATTTAAGGTCCATATTTTTAAATAGACGGGTGGGTTCGTCCGTCCCACTTTCCATCGATCCATCGATCCATCTCTCTCTCCTCCTCTGTTTTTTGTATGTATCCGTCTGTTATCTCTCTTTATATGTGTGTGGGGGTGTACGTGTGTGTATATGAGTGCATGTGCGTGTGTGTGGGGGTGTATCTTGAGTCGTAGTTCAGTCAGAGTACGACTCCGACTGCATGAGTCAGAACTCCTCGTAGATCATCATTATCGTGTCATCTTCCATTATATATATATATATATATATATATATATATATATATATATATATATATATATATATATATACGGATAAAATCTAATACATGCAGAAAATATGATCTGTTTAGAAAACTGAAAATATAAGTCTAATGTGACTTCAAGACCTAACAGTACAATGTAAAGAGATGTTCGTTATATACTAAGGGTTGATAAAAACAAATACCCCGTTTGCTAATTCATATCGTTGCAATGTTTAGATAAAGATACCTTACTTAAGAAGAATTTCCCTTCCAAGAAATTTTTCGATGTTCTTCTTCTATGAAATATTTTAAAAGCAGCAGCTTTAATTTCATTCATTGGGACAACTTCCCTTTTAATATTTTTTACAAATATTATTTCCTGCTATTCACCGAGTCCTGTTTTTTCCGTCCGAGAATTCTTCTTTGGGTTTTAGAAACCAGATGCCCCATTACAGCAGACACATACTCTCTCACACACACAAGGAGACGCACAAATACCTATTCATATGAAAAGACATAATTTGGTAAAAGAGTTTTTAAGAGAGTATAATCTACGATTATTTTCACCACATTCTTTACTTCATAAATGACACAGACAACAAATGACATACAATGCATTCTCTATATTTAACAAACTGCTGTATTGTGAAATACTTTTTCTATAATCTCCAACACTTTTTCTCAATTTTCTTAACTAATTTTTGTAAAGGATTCTTTTACTGTTCTTTAGTTGAAACATTTTTTTAAATGCAAGTTCTGTAATTCATTAAAATCTCTTTCTTTCAGTCAATACGTTTCTATCTCAAAAACAATGTAAATTGATTCTCGATCAAAGAAGTCTTTCAATAGGTGTAATTAAATTTTTACAAGAATTAATACATTTATTTATACAACCATAGAATGATATTTATTGTGCTTCTGTGCGTTTTCTTAACACCTTAAACTTACTTGCTTTTCTTTTTCACGGTATTGTTTTCATCACTTTAACTTGGAGACAATGAAATTTTGCAAACTTTCAAAGACTTTTAAGGCATGATCTTCGATCTTTGAAAATTTTAGAGTTTGCATTTTAGAATTTACATATCATTGCAAATTTCACAACTACAGCATCTCTATTTATGACCCAGTAATTAAAGTGATGCTTATACACTCACGCGGTGCGGAATCGAACTAAAATTGTTTGATTTAAATTACAATACATATTCATTAGGTTATTTATGTTGCAGTTATTTTACAATACCGATGTTTCATGTTTGATAACAGAAGCTGCTCTTACATTATTGCTTATCCGTATATTAGGGGTGAGGGTTGTGGAAGTAATCTGAGGCCGGTTTACACCAGCAACGGGCACTTGCGTTCTCTTAGTGGAATTCATTCCTTTGCAAGTATTTTTGATGTTTGATGTTTTTCTGATAATAATATTTTCATCGCTTCCTACAAATTACAGAGACATTGAAAATCTTAATCTGCACTATCATTCCTCATTCGACTAAGCCGTTAAAAATGTTGTTTATTTGATTTAAATTCTATTTTGGATCCTGGCTGTTATGAGCTCTGGCTTCCGTTGGTTCGCTGAAGACCCACACAACACTTTACGTGTTTCATGTCTAGAGTTACTGACTAAAGTTATAGAATCAGCATTTAGCACTGGAAAGTGGAATTTGCAATAGTAACTAACTACATACTGGCGATCCAGTATTGAGATCAAAGTTGGCAACATACTTGCGAGCTAGAGGAAGATTACTGCCAGTCTGGCTTATTATGGAGGATAATTTCTACCTCCATATTCACAGAAGCAGGTGACGTTGGTTCAAGCATTGACTCTTTATGAACATATTTTATTAAACCATATTGAGTTTCCTTTTCACAATACACTGATTTTGGATTTAATCGTTGAACTATGCCCTGTGGTAATGCTTGACCATAAATTAGGTTGCACTACATCAATATTTACAGGAATCTTTACTTCAATGCCTTAATATATAAAATCAAACGTTGGCATCAAAATATCTCCCTTGATTTTATATCTCCCCACAATTACCTAAATTGTTATTAGGGAACAAAGCGATGTACGGAAACTACAAGACAAAGAGGTCTTGTTTTCATTCGTCCTTATATGTATAGGTTTATGTGCGTATATGCATATACATAATATACATTTTTCAGTATATTTCATATGCACTTTATTAATACGCTTTATGCAAATTACATTTACGAGTCGCGTATACACGTATATATGCAAACAATATAAACAATTTCTGATGTTAAGCATGCATATTAATCCCTGTTATGAGTTTTCCACTCGAAACTGGTAGCACATTGCTCTTTTCATAAAGCACCAAAAGTTGGTAATGTGATTGCTCCTGTAAAGATATTGGTGACACGATGACATTGATATATATTTAGCTAAAGACTTAAATAATGGATAGTGGCCTCATGTTTCGATATTTTTTTGTCATCATGATGATATATGATTTGAATGGGTGACAGGGTTTGTGAAGAGTAAAGATTTCATTGAATAAAAATATGCCTGAGACAAAATGAAGTTTAGAATGGCTTCAAACACAAGCAGGCGGTGATTTGATTAAATCCTACATTTGAAAATTAATTAAGATTGAAGTAGAAATTTATACAAGGAATTTGAAATAAAATAATTGCTGAACACAAAGACATGTA
>NC_142940.1:2412738-2432738 GCF_046866305.1 Octopus bimaculoides
AATCCATTAAAGAACAGTTTCTCCAACAACTGAGCAACTGTAAATATTAAATTATTTTCCGTAATTTGAATGCTTGTTTTAAACAATATATTTTCAAATTTCTATATTTACAAAATTAGGAAATATTAACAAAAATTCTGTGTGTTCAATATTAGGTACATTACATCCATGTTTAACAAAGATATTTTATTTAACTATACTGGGATGATATTAAAATGTTATGGTTGAAATATCTTTTTTATTTACTCTAAAAATATTTTCAGCTAAAATATTGTACCATACACAAACCATATGAATAAAATAACGCTCGAAATCCGATATTCCAAATATGAGAGAATATTTCACGTAGACCCGCCTCATTCATATTAAGCACACATTTATTGAATCTAACACATATCACTAACTACTGTAACAATGAAAGTAGCAATTTTTACCCCATCAAACACATTTACACTAAATCCACTCATGATACTAATACAATGAAACCTCATGACAATTTCAATGTTTTCCTTGTATAGTAATAATAGTCGGAGAGCTCACAAGCCAGGAAACAAGAAGACATGCAGTGGAAATAATAACAACAACCAAAACTATATCCGGTGAAGCAACTACAGTTTCCGTAGTTGAATATGAACCATACAAGAACGAAATCTATTTTTAGGCAAGTTAAATGTAATAAGCAGCATGTTGAGGGAAGTCGTTAAATTGTCAGCCATTACATATTCAATTCTGCTGTCTGTATTCTGAGTTCAAACCCAAAATCAACTTCATCTCTTATCAACCCAAGGATCGATAAAAAAAATGGAATTAAATACTGGGGCCAAGTATCTGTTTCTCTTCCATTTCTATCTCACTCTTTCTGTCTCTCTGAATTAGCTACGGTGCCATGTGAAAAATACCTTCGGGCCACATATAACTATCTTTCTTTAGGACAAAGCGAAGAATTCTACAAGAATATTGCAATCGTTGAGCTTTTGAAGAACCGATCGATGTTTTGCATTGCATGTAACAGAAACAAAGAAGACAAACTTTAATAGTGGCAAAAGAAATTCAACCAAAAGTATCAATGACTGCCGACATCTTCCTGTGCAGACTACTACCAGCGTTGCAATCAAACACTGACTACACGGTCCTGAAAACAGCTCAAAGAATCACGTTCACTTCCATATTTCTATAACTCGCTCAATGAATGAACACGAAGAGTCATATGCTAAAATCTGAATTGCTGACTCTATCCAACATACTATTCCATCAAGTAATCTTGCCCTTGATTAACTGTTTCTTAGTATTCGGAACTCTACAATATATCATCGATGAAATTTAATGAAGCCGTGCAAATATCGCCAATGGTTTTCCTAAGGCAATATATACTTCTAACCTCCTAAAACCCAAGTATTTAGCGTTTGTTATGACAAAGAGTGTTCAACACCTCTTCAATGAAACTTCGATACCTTTTGAGAGTATTGAAATAGAAAGATCTGATGAGGAGTAATAGTGTTATATTATTCAGTAAAACTTTATATCAATATTTTTAATTTAAATTATCACCGCTCATTTGTAAGAAAAAGGTCTGCTGTTACCCCGCGAGAGATAGATGTAATTCCTATGGAGGGGAAAACCCCACGTTTTCCCGTTCACTGTGGCATATTCTGGTCTTTCAGATGCTTAAATATAAGCAAGAATGTATATGTTGATATGTAAATTGTGTATATAAGAAACCTCTATGCACGCACGCACACATACAAACACGTATATATATATATATATATATATATATACGGTCAATACACACAAAAACACACATGCATACGCGTAGACATACAGATTTATAATATATCTCATACATACATACACGCTTGCATAGGTGTGTGTGTGTATGTGCGTGTGTGTGTGTGTGCCATATTTGAAGGAAGACTTACTTGGTTAATGATTTACCATTTTTTTAGTGCAGTGTAAATATAATAATATAACAAAAAGCAACAACAAAAAGAACTTTCAACAACAATAAACAAACAAAATTAAGGAAAGAAATATCCATGAATTAAGATGAACATCAATAGCCTTTGGAGACAAATATCAGAATGTCAACATTGTGAAACATAGAACAGGAAATCAGAGACCATTGAAAGCAGCAACAAGAGAAATGTTTGCAACATTTTCTGTAAAGAAGTAAAATCTAGCAGAAGTCTATAGATATGGCAACAATAAGTACAACAATACAGGGTGCAAAATGGAATGTGTTGCTAGGAGCAATATGTTCAAAGGCATTTTAACAATTGAGTATCTATTTAAGAAGTTTGTTGCACAATAACATTGTCATACATAGTCATATGTGGAAAATGTTGCAAGTCTATTGTTCATAATATCAGAGAGAAGAGAATTTGAAATATAAAAGCGCAGGGACACATAAATACTGATATATAAGTTTGTTAAAAAAACAACTTACTCGTATACGTACACCCAAGTACACATACATATATGAATACATACATACACACACACACACACACACACACACACACATATATATCCACACACAGATATATATACATATATATATATGAAGATATATGTGTGTATATCTATATATATATGTATATATATGTATATGTGTAGATATATATATATACATGTATATATGTATATATATATGTATATAATGCATGTATGTATATTTGTATATGTATGTATTATATCTGTATACTATTTGCACGTACACTTAAATATGCATATATGTATACATATATTATGTATATCTTTGTGTGTATATATATGTGTGTGTGCGTGGTTGTGTGTGCATGTGTACACACAGATATATATCTATGCATATGCATACGCAAACATACACACAATTTAATTGTTTATATATGTACATATATGCACACGTCTATGTATGTATGTAATGAATGTATGTATTCATCTCTCTCTAAACACACACGTGTGTATGTGTGTGTGTGTACATGCATATATTATGAAATAGAAAACCAACTGTAACATTTCTGTAAACACTTTTCTATCCAGACAATGATATTTCAACGAAAATACCCTTGCCAACATTTATTTGAAACTTAGTGGCATCATTTGAGACTCACTCGAAACCTCGTAACTACCTTTAGGGTTTTCGATAGCAAACAATCCACTGTCATTGATGGAGAGTCACGATGATGTTTTAATCTCTCGCCTAGTATTATACGCATAAGTAATTCATTCATGCTCATCAATATTGAAAGTCAAAATCATTAATTTGGATATATTTTAAATAGTTGTAAGATTATGTAGACACATTATGATGTAACTGAAATTCAAATAAAATAGTTAGAATTTGGTACGGTATTTATTAAATGGGGAATTTATTTTACAAAGTCAATCACCTCCAAAGCGATATTTAGACGAAAACAATAATGTCGTGAAAAGTATGTGAAAGGCAGCCGTTTTAGTTTTCATCGAAGATATTGAATTGCTATTACTATACTAGATGAGATGGTTGGCGACCTGGAGGCGACATTTACAGTTTGAATATATATATATATATATATATATATATATATATATATATATATATATATATATATATATATATATATATATAATATATATACATATATATACATATGTATATAAATATAGATACACACACACACACACACACACACACACACATATATATATATATATATATATATATATATATACATACATACATACATATATATGTATATGTGCATGTGTATATACATATATATGCATATATTTATATATATATATATGTACAAATATAGATATATACATATATATATGTGTGTGTGTGTGTATGTGTGTATATATGAAATAGATGTGTAATATATGACATATGTATCTGCCTGTATGTACAGAAGATGTAATATAGTATGCTCATATATTAGTTACCGTTATTCAACAACTGCTGCATGGGTGCTTTTTTTATTCCAACTATTTACACCTTCGTATATTTTTGGCCTTGTGAAGTTTCATTTAGTAAAATTTAATTTAATTTATTTGTTTCTGTATTTTGAAATTGCAAAATCAAATTAATAAACGTCAACACGTGTAACTTCTTACCTCATTACCAATCGACTGTAGTCCATAATTCATTTATGTTTGAACTCATTAAATTCTGGTCGTGATGTATTTAACTTGTCAAAATTATATTTTACTCCTTCAAAATTACAATTATTCATCGACGTCTTAAAATGAATTATACTGTTTAACTAACCAATGTTTTGTTCTGTGAAATTGCATCAGATGAATGTTAGAGAATTTTGATGAACGCCGGGAATTTTCTCAGTTTAACATCTCAATGCTGTTATACGTCACAGTTCAGAGCGATTCTTTGACGATATACATACAAATATGCATACATATATACATACATACATACATACATACATACATACATATAATGATATAATGATTTGTGATAGAAAAGAGAAACTGTGTACAGTTATGGGAGTTTGCTGCCCAGCGGATGTTAACATCCTGCTGAAGACCAGTGAAAAAGAGAATGCCTACGCTAAACTACTGAGAAATCTGCAGTTACTCAGTCCAGGTTATGATAATAATAATAATAATAATAATAATAATAATAATAATAATAATAATAATAATAATAATAATAGTTCAAAAGATAGTGCTCATGGGAACTGCCCATATCCTACGTAAAATACTGTCTATGTGTTCTCAAATTTTAAAGCAAACACATAATTTTCTTATGGTTTCTTAAACATTCACTTGAACAAAACTGTACAAATCCAAATATATGGTACCCTAGGCATAACACCTACATGAACTTCTAACTTGTTGTCTCTTGAGGTCTCTGGGTGAGACTTGGATCCAACTTGTACAAATGCAAAACAAAAGTCAAACATAAAATAATAATAATAATAATAATAATAATAATAATAATAATAATAATAATAATAATAATAATAATAATAATAATAAGCAAAATGCTTAGCGGTATTTTGCCGGTCACTCCGATCTGAGTTCAAATTCTACCGAAGTCGACTTTCTCTTTCACATTTTTGAGGTTGATAAAATAAGTACCAATTGAACACTGGCGTTGATGTAATCGACTCATCCCCTCCCTCATAATTGCTGCCCTTGTGGCAAAATTTGAAACCATTATTATTATTATTATAGGTGTTCTTGTTGATGTCGCAGCCGTTGTTCATTGCTGTTGAACTTACCATTAATACAGAATGTAAACGTGGGTAACCTTGGATATGATGAAGACATACATCAAAGATATTTCTGATGGTGATGAGAAAAATCTTGATAGAATTTATGACAGAAAATAATTGACTGATTTTAACTGAAAATATGATTTTTATATTTGCTAGATAAATGATTTCTCCTGCAACATAAATATCCTCAAATATTATTTCTATTTAGTTTATTTTTAATATTTTCTGTCTGATTATAATCAACGATCAAATATTTCACATAAATTGACAATATATTTCTCCCTGACTTAAAATTATTTTTTCTTCAGAGATAATTTCGGAGTTCCATGAGAAAATTATTCACAAAGTTAATACTAAAAATTTGACTAGGAATGTGATAGGAGCTGGATTAAAATTTGCTCGTAATCTTTTTTTTTGTTTGTTTTTTATCAGTGTGGTTTAAATATTGAGATGCGTTCATGCTGAGAAGAGCTGTAGAATTTTAGTGTAGTCCACATAATGTAGAGCGTAGCGAGGTGAATGTTGGCAGAGGCTACTCCGGGTACAGTTGATGAGGAGGGTGATAACGATGACTGTGATGATGATGATGATGATGATGATGATGACATTGATGAAAAAGATAATGATCACAATCATGACGATCATGATGATCATGATGATAATGCTATGGTGGTGGTTGTCGACTTGGTAGTGGTGGTCGTGGTGGTCGTGGTAGTGGTTGCCGTTTTCGTAGTGGTGATGATTGTCAAGTTTCCTCAAATCTCAAGAATCTTTCTTTGGATTCTTGCAGATATAGGATGGTAGTTATTTGCAAATCGCTTCCAATTTCTTTCAGTCTTCTGGTAGCATTTTGGATGTTGTGCCAAGAGCACCAATCTATCGATGCTACAGCTAAGTTCTTCTTTCCTGCTCGTACCTCATTTTATATTCTACACTCTATACGTAACAAAGCAGCAGTTCCCCTTGATGTCATGCTACTACTACTACTACTACTACTACTACTACTACTACTACTACTACTACTACTGCTGCTGCTGCTGCTGCTGCTGCTACTACTATTATTGTTGTTATTATTCTTATTCTTATGTCTACTATATATAAGTTTTCCTACATCAGAAGGACTTCATAACTATATCGTATTGAACATTGGATGCCGAAGCCTATAAATTGGATTAAGATTTATGCTATATTTTCTTTATTAGATTAATATACTGATCAATGTTTGATCTATATTGTTTTGTATTGCTCTACTAAATAGCATCATACATTTATATGGTTAGAATAGTTATTGAAATAATATTTAAGATACAAAGACTATGGACTTTTTTCAAAGACTTTTTTCAAGTAGTATTGGAAATATTATTGGGTAGGTGGAAACATTGTGGCTTCAAAGGAATTATCTTTCTATTCAAAGATAGATTATTCGATGAATAATGCATATATCAAGTGTGATGGTGTTAGACAGAGACCAAGTTGTTGACAGAGAATATACTTTAGCAAGTGAGGAGTAATTCATAAAATATTATCAAGTGAATGTTGCAATGTGAGTTGCAGTGACAAGCTGAGTGTGAAATGAAACGACGACGAAATGATCCATATAGTACACTGATGTTGAAATGTATGTAAATCAGTATTAGGTGTTGAGAAGAAATATACCTAGATTTAATTGTCTGTTAAAAGGCACATGAAGTGCCAGAGAAATGGATCAACATGCCACTGTGTACTAACTACAGTTGACAGAGATTATACCTTCTAGTCGCAATCTGATACACCACAACAATCAGATTTTTAGAAATTAGCATGCTGCATAGAGATGGGTTGCAGCTTTTAGCTGCCCTTTCGCCAACGACAAGGAAGTTGATAATTATTTAGTGTTTAGTTAATTAGACCACAAAATTACCGTATGATGAGAATTAGTGTTTGTAATTATGTCACTAATTGTTTAATTGTGATGGTGAGAGGATGAGGTGGCGAAGAGTTCATTAAGATTGCAGGAAAACTGAGAAAAGAGAGAAAGGGGGAATGTTGTGAGTGTTGGGGAGAAAGGCGGGGAAAGGGAAAGAGATATAGAAATGGAGGAGGCAATGAGTTATATATAGAAAGAGAATTATACGAAACCTTTTTGTCCTTTGAGTATCTTTAATTAGAATATACGCCATATATTGAAGGATTGCTGTTTTTGGCCAAACAGAGGTCGGTATACTTATCTCAGAATTGTTATCTTGCAAATCTGAGTTCACATAAGGACATCAAATTAAATTATCTCGAGATTCTTCTGGAGAAAACTTGGCTAAAACGACAATATCTCGAGAATGTTAGGTGTAGTTATTTGCATTCCATTCGTAATACTACTCCGTTAGACCCTGAATTTTGGGGTAGGTGTCAAAGAGCTTTATTGGTTTCCTTGCCATAAATCGTTATGTTTTAAATATGCTGAGGTTGTGATAAGAAGTTTCTCAGGAGAAGAGATCAATAATATAGATCTATATTTTCCGTGCAAATTTAACTAACGCGTTAATTTATAAAGTTTAATTTTCATTCTCCAATAAATGACAACTAAATACTAACATATATAACCGGTATGGATGAAGTAGCCAGTAAAAAATGACTCTTATAACTGTTTAGATTTATGAAAACGTAATTTATGAATAGTATTGAAATCAAAAATAAATACATCTCATATTTTATAAAATCTGACTGCTATAGTTTGAGAAGGCCATCGATTAACGTGTGCATTCTTGCACACAATGTTCATAGGTTTATTATAACACATAAGCATATTTATTCGGATTTTGCCAAAGGGTTGACGATGTAAAAACTTTAGATTTTTAATACATACACTTGAAGCGGGATTAGATTAAAATAACAATGCATGCATCATTTGTCATATACACGAACGCCACTTCTTTCGGACGACTACATAGAATTTTCTAAAATAAAATGATCAAAATTTTATGTAATTTATACGGGTGAAAAATATAACAGTTCACGAGAAATCTTTACAGGAACAACTGCGAGAAGTTTTTTTAAGCAACAAGTTTTGTAGAAACCAGAATTTCAAGGAAAGTTTTTTAGAATTCTTTACAAGCTTCAAAACATACTCAATGTGTTCTCAGTTAATCTGTGAAATCTTCTATTGAATATAAGTGCTCTCACTTTCTCTTTCTCTCTCTCTCCCTCCCTCTCTCTTTCTCTCTCTCTCTCTCTCTCTCTCTCTCTCTCTCTCTCTCTCTCTTTCTCTCTCGTCTTTCATTATTTCTCTGAGAGAGAATTTCTTGAAAACATGGAGATTGAGAAGCACTAACAACAGGAAAGGGTTACATCGATTAAATAAATCCGATATTTAACTGGTACTCATTTTATCGACCCCGAAAGGATGAAAGGAAAAGATGAATTCGGTGAGGTTTGAATTCAGAATGTAAAGAGCCGGAAGAAATGCTGCTCAGCATTTTGTCCGGCTCATTGGCGATTCCGCTATCTCAATAATAATTAAATACTTACTTAGTCACAAATCGAGAAAGTAGTGGAGGGTAGTACAAAAAACAGAGAGGTGTAGGAGGAGATAGAAAAACAGAAGAAAGAGGAGGAGGAGAAGAAGAAGAAATAGATGATGATGATGATGATGAAAAATGAAATAAGAAGAGAAGGAAGGAACACTAGTAGTGCCACCCCTACAACAACAACAAATACTACTACTACTACTACTGCTACTACTACTACTACTACTACTACTACTACTACTACTACTACTACTACTACTACTACTTTAAGACAGAAGAAGTCTTACTAGTGATAATGATCCAGAAACCAAGTTGGAGAGAAAGGGACTAGAAAGAAATGTAGCTTTGGTGCCAAGAGCTGCAGTATGATAAATGTAATATTTATAGATTATGAATAAGGTTTCATGATAAACCCGTATTTTATATACATTCTACTAAATAACTGCATAATATAGCAGCATCGTAACTTCCACATATTTGGATTGTAAATCTACCGAATTCATGAGGTGTTTGTCTCCTTTATTTAAACAAAAATTCATTCAGCAGGTATTGAGTTATCTACCCTTTAACTATTAGATTAGCTATGATAATAATTCTGTCCACCATTTCAGCAATGATGATAATAATTCAATTGTATATCTCCCTTTCAGATATGTGTGCGTAAAAATATTTTTGTGGTTTCAGAAATGTTTTTTGTAACATTGCCAAGCGAAACCAGAACCATTTTAAGAAAGATACTTCAGAGAAATTCTAGTAAACTAGGTGTGTGTTTTTGTTCCAGTAATCTATATTAGATTTTGGTTTCGTTCATTTATTTATTATTTTCTTATATGATTCCTTCGGAATTACAATACAATCAAATTATTGTGTTAAGAATTAAATTGTTAGGAGATAGTTGTTACAGATGTATATTATTATTGTTGTTGTTGTTCAAATCTTTGTGAGATTTATCGTAATCTAATCTGCAAACAAATATTGTGCACTCCTTTCTAACATTGTCTTTTTTATTGAACACATTTTTGTTATTGTTATTGTTGTTGTTGTTGTTATAATGAAGCTATTTATTACTTCTTTTAGTTTATATGAATGACGAGAAAAATATCCCTGATTAGTAAAATTAGACATTCATATAAAGAACATCGGTACTGATTCAATTGAACAAAAGGGGTTCGACCCCTCCCTCATATATATATATATATATATATATATATATATATATATATATATATATATGTATAAAATATATATATAGTTAACTCTGTATATAAAACGTGTAGGAATAGAACCACTTCATCTCGATTATATTTGTACGGCATCATAGTGTGGGAACTTGTGTTTTATACACAGGAATATCAAAATATGAACACGAAATAATAAACGGAATTACGAACGCACCTAAAATATGCATCAGAAACAAATGTAAGTCTGCGACGCTCAAATATGTAGATCCCATTATCTATGCCCTTTCTTGTATATTTCTCTGTCAAAACATTCCATCGTAACAGGGGAATGGATTTACAAAGTCGACTGGCGGCGGACATCAACTTCGCATCTTGCCTTACGATTACTTGGGGTTCTATACCCGTCAGAAAAAAACTTTTTTTAGCCTGATGTATTTGTATTAGCAGACAGCTTAAGAGATATATTGCACAGATTGATATTCCTTTATTGACATCTCTTTATATATGTACACATGTGCACGCGCGCGCACACACACGCATATATACGTATGTAAAACGCTTTTGTGTGGAACGTATTTTAATGTGAGTACAAACACTTGTAATTGAAAAAGAAAAGTAATCTTCCTCCTCCTCCTCCTCCTCCTTCTCCTCCTCCTCCTCCTCATTATTATTACTTTTACTTTCACTATGGTCAGAAACCGTTGTTGTTGTTATTATTATTGTCATTATATTCCTTTCATTCTGATCTATCTCATTCTAGCTTCTAGGTTCTTAATTCTCTTCTCCTTTGCTTCTGTTTTCTGTCTTCTTCTTCCCGATTTCCTTCCTTTAGCTTCTTCTTTTCCCCTCTCCTCCCACCACCCATCATTATATTCCTCCATGTATCTATTATAATCTCCACCCTAGCTATTACCAATAACGTCAACACCAAGCGCACAATCACCAACCACGTCATCGTACTTCCAGTTTCATGATTATCATAATCGTAATCCCTATAATTAGTGCTTTGCCACTATCACCACCATCATCATTATCATCACCGCCATCATCAGCAACAGCAACATATTTATATTCATATTATTCTTTAATAGCTATGTTGACGCCATGAATGCAACAGATGTCAGAATGACATCATCTTCAGGTACCGCGGTTGATGTTTAATAAATAAATAACTTTATAAATTATAACATTGCTGTCATCTTGAATACAAGATCCTCTCTTCCTGCAGTTCACATTGTTGATCATTCTTTAATTATTCCGGCACTTGTCATCTGCTGAATATATTTCTTAACTTTTTTCTTTTATTTCTTTTAGTTGACCTAAATGCTGTTTTTATACAATTCATCAGGTGAAAGAGGTCGAAGTCTCTTTGAAACCAATGAAATGAGCTTCACTAAGTTTGTTTAGAATATTTGGAAGTATTATAAGGCGTTGACTCTGCAGAATCATTAGTACGCCGAACAAAATGATTATCTGCATTTCATCCGTCTTTACATTTTAAGTTCAAATTTCTCCAAGGTCGTCTTTGCCTTTCATTCTTTCGGGTTCGATAAAATAAGTCCCAATTGAGCACTAGAATTGAGGAAAACGGCTCACTCCTTCCTCTGAATTGCCCGCCTTGTGTCAAAATTTGAAATCGGTGTTTCCAAATGTTAGTTTGAAAACTGACTTAGTAGGCAGAGAGAGAATTCTAGAGTCTTCATGCAGTGGGGTGACAATATGGACATAAAGTATTAACCTCTGGGGAAATGGAGATGAGGAGAAAGATGAAATGAACAGGGACGGCTGATTTGGGAGTAAATCGACAAAGGTGGTGGGAGACCAGCCACATCCAAGGAATATGAGGCCTAGTACGTCATATACCCGTCGCGTAGTGGTTAAGATCGCGGGCTGCTAACTGCAAGATTCCGAGTTCGATTCCAAGCAGTGTTCTTAAAAGTACATGCAATTCGAAGGTTCATAAAACGTCATGAAGAATTCCCTTCAACGTTACATTATGGCAGCAAATTTTAATGAAATGCTAATCCAGAATATATTTTATATAGAGGGATACTAATACCTTACGTTATTGGCTTGTATATTCTTATATATATATATATATATATATATATATATATATATATATATATATATATATCAATACTATAATCAGTATTTGAGAATCGTATATTATAAATGGGGGCTAAATTCCAAAGGAAACTAGAATGTTGTGCCCCTGAAATTACGAGTTCGAACATTTATCTTGTTCCATTTTCCGAATACTTTACATTATGAAGTAACAAAAAAGCCTCAACATTTTCATCCGGCTTCCTAGAAATACCAGCTAAATTCCCTTCTGTCACAATCTTGTAGCTTTAAAAAAAGACGGTGTCGATGAATAATGCCTGAAAAATATTATGATTGTAATGTCTTTAATTATATGTCTGTTCATACAGGACTAACCCGTGGTTAAACAAAACAAAATCAACGGTATTTACGAAGTTTGGAATGGAATCCTTAAATCTCAACAGCCCAAGATGTCCATACATCGCATCCACGTCCAGGGAGATGGTAACCACTCAAGTGTCACAGCTAATAATTGGATACAGCTGCAAGAAGCATTCAATTATAAAAAGGAATAGAAATGGCATTTTTAGCACGTTTTCATTTCTGCGATTTTTCGTTTTTATTTTCAATACACAAACATACGGAGAGAGGAGAGAGAAAGATAGAATGGTTGAAAGAGAGAGAGAGAGAGAGAGAGAGAGAGAGAGAGAGAGAGAGAGAGAGAGAGAGAGTTGCACACTTGTTCAAGATTCTACTATTCTATTTCGTTAGCGCAAGAAATGTCGAGTTCTTAATACTGGCCAATCCACTTTCGCCACTGGCCCCTATTTGTTTTAAGTTCAGCAAACTCATTAAATCTAATTCTGCTTCATCCAGCAAGATCATAATTAAACTCTTGAATCGTATGACTTTCGAAAGTCTCCTTGAAACCGATTAGATTTTGTGGCGTGATTTTTGCGATTCAAAAAACTGTCAAACCATTTTAAACATGTTATGTGCATCTAAAACTTTTAGCTGTTCTACACAGTGTAGAAATAATTATACATTATCATTTAAGATTTAGAGATTTATAATATATGGTATTATAAGCAGATCAGTTTGAGAGTGAGAGAGAAATAAAAATTGCTCTGCCAAACGAAGACACTTCATTTAAATAATCTCAATCCGTCTCTAACGCTATAACATCGAGTTATTATACACGATATCTTTTTATTATGATATTTCGTCGTTTGATATTGTCTTGCATGACTTGGGCCCACGTGGCTAATAAAAGGAAGTATCACCATCAACATCATCATCATCATCATCATCATCATTATCAAGGTTGATATTATTATCATAATTATTATTATAGCTGTCATTTTCCGATTGATTTGCATTTTATTTCAACTTTTGACCGGGTCTCAACCAGAAATCTAAGGTAAGTATATATTAGATGGAAAGAAACTTCCCGAGAAGGTGGGTTATTGATGACAACACAACACAGTTATTATCATTGTTATTATTATTATTATTATTATTATTATTATTATTTATTATTATTATTACATTAGCTCCAGTGCTGAACTAGTACTTATTTTATCGTACCCAAAGGACCAAGGACAATGTCGACCTCAGTGGAATTTGAACTCAGAACGTAAAGACAGACAAAATACGACTAGGCACATTGTCCGGCGTGCTTCTGCCTGATCGCTGCCTTTGGTGAGCAATGATACTAAGTTCAAATTTTGGCACAAGACCAGCAATTTCCAGGAGAGGGGTTTAAGTCGATTATATTGACTCCAGCGTTCAATTGGTACTTATTTTATCGATCCCAAGAGAAACAAAAGCAGAGTCAACCTTGGTGGAAGTTGAACTCAGAACATGAAGACGGACGAAATGCTGCTGTACGGTGTGCTAACGATTCTGCCAGCTCGCCGCCATATAATGTAAAATAAATTTTTAAAAACCGTAGGTCAAAGACCGATTCCTAATGTTTTGCCATTTATATTAGCCTGATTAGCATATTTTAGATAAGAAGGAGTATAATCCATTCTCCCCGATCTCTTATATTTAGACCATCAGCTGAGCTATTGTTGTTAAATTAATAGGGTAATAAATTGTTGTTAAGAAATGGCCAAAGTGCATTGTATAGATTTCCTTATTGTTGTTGTTGTTATGGCCGTTGCTGGTAAAACAAATAACCATTGAATCGATTAGAAATGGCATATATATCAATCATACTCGATATTCTGATATGGATCATACTTCCAATATTTTATATTATATATTTCTCACCTCCCCAGTTCATTCTAGGATGAATAAATGGATATTAAATCAATGCTGTTATTGTTGTATGCTCTTATCAGATCCGCACACTTAATCCACAATTCCAGCAGCTCCTCTTATGCGAATATATAATGCTTAGTTGGTCATGGAGGTGGTAAATTGACAGAAGTTTTGCAATGCTGAGCAAATTGATTTGCTTTATCGGATGTTCTCTGTTCAGATCCGGTCCAGATGAATTTTATGTTTTCACTCTTCCGAGGTCATTAAAATAAAGCACCAGTCCACGTGGTTTATTGAGAGAATCTTAAAACAGAACGGATTAAGGGGTGGTGTGGTGTCGTTTGCATCCTGGTGGCACAGAAAGGGAAGGGTGTTATGTCGGTTGAACGTGGGTGTTTGGCTTCTGCTCTACGTTTAAGCATCGGTATCTTGTTCTAAGTTTAAAACAGAATCTTTGGAGCTGCAAGCATATACGTTCCAGTTTCGAAGAATTACAGGGAGAAAGAGACGGAGAGAGAGAGAGGGGGAGGGGAGAGTAAGAGAAAGGGAAGTGAATGATAGAGAGAGGGAGTGGTGTATAGTATTTCCTAAAATTGAATCCTGGCCCAGTACGGTCTGGGTTCAAATTGGTGGTGATGATGATGATGTAAATAAATTTATCATAATTTAACATTTCAAACCGAAGCGCATTGATTGTCTGAAGAGTAAGCTTTGGAATCTAATAACCTCCGTAACGAAACTACTTTTACTCAAGTCACAAAACAGAGAATCCAATATCATGTTATCAAGAAGGTGTTTTAGTTTGTTCTATTCATGACTAATCCAGGATGTGTTGTAGATTTCCTCTGACGAATGTTTGTTTGTTGTTATTTTTAGAGGATGTCATCATTTATCACTTTGGTCACGCAACTATTTGTTAAAGCAACTCTTTTGTGAAGATCTTCTGAATTGAACGACGCCACGATAGCAAAAGTGATGATCATGAGAAAATATAGTTCATTTAGCAGCTAATGAATTCCTAATTTCTTTACGTCTTTATTTCACTCATTCTTTAACCCTGAAGACAAAATTGTGTTTTAAAACTGAAACACTCCTATGCTATAGTCCAACTGTGAAATTCTACTAAAATATAGAATTTATAATCTCTTCATTGACAACAAAATAAGTTATTTCTATATTTTTCGTAAGTTTTTTTTCTTGGTTGCTGGAATTCAGAGCAACTGTTTATCGTTAAAAACATTCAGTTTCTTTCAGGTGAAATCTCTGATGTAGTTTCAAATTTTGTAGGTTTATATTCCACTTAATTTTACTTGGAGCTATTGCTTTTCAATCTAAATAAGCAAGGCATTTAATCACGTGAGCTACAACATACTAAATTTCTCAACCACTGAGGGAACTTCAAAACAGTACGATCCTCCGTATATTTTAAAGAGAAAATGTTCAGAATGCGCATATATACCGTCAAAACGTTTATTATATTTACAATATTTTTTTACGCAAAACGTACACACATACACATGTATAAAACACATATACACATATTTTCAAGGTAACGCTCCAGCATGGCCACAAAAGAATAAATATAAATGCATATATAAAAATGATTTACTATCCTCTTTCTGGGTCTGACTAACCATTAGCACGAAGAATATCCGGCTTCGTTATCTTTGATTTGTATCTCCTTGTTTCATACTCCACCATCAGTAGTTTTGATGGAAATATCATTTTGTGAATTATTATTGAAAGAAAACCATTTATGATACTGTAAAACCTAATGAAAACGTTATTATTCAACCGCTATTATGTCATTTTGCTGCCTCTCACCAAAATGTCAAAATTATTTCGCAACTATTTAATTTTTTTCCTGAAATATTGAGCAGTTTGTTCTTTTAATTTTGCTTTTCCCTCAATATGTTTATTTAGGTTTTCTTCATATTTCCCTTTAAAACTTCAAACCAAACCTTTTGTAATTCTTTTGTAATTCTTTTCATAAAGTCAATGCTGTATTTCCCCTGTTATTTTATTTTTAATTATTCCCTTAATGTTAACATTGGCAGAAAAACAAAATCAATAATCACATATTACAGAACCTTCAAGACATGCCAATATTACCATAATGAATCTCATAGAATCAAAGCTTTATTAGAAAACATTACAAAAATCTCAAAATATTTTCCCTGAAAAGCCAGTTTTTTTTAAAGGTGGAACAATTCTTCATTATGAATTAATTGAGCATATTCTGCTGTTAACATTGATTCGCTGATATTGCACTGATTATTTGAAATTCTTCAACTCAATAATGTCATAATATGTTAAAATTCTCAATTAGATAAGATATCAGTAAAGAGGAATTTAATAGTAAAATATAGCTTCCGGTGATGATCAATTTACTTTCTTCTGTCAGTAATATTTTTAGTACAACAAAGAGTTCAGATCTTATGCTTTCCTCTCACTCTGTGTATCGTTATATCTCTCTATGTCTCTATGACATACTTTATTTCTTGTTGCTTATTAAAGTTCCAAGATTAAAATAAACATAAATTACAACAATTAATATGCCACGAGGAAGCAATTTCCAGCATTTCGAACAATTGTCGTTCGGTGTGAGAAAAGTTTACGTATGTCAACAGCTAATTTCTAACGCTTTCTCCGTATATTTTTCATCTGAAATATTATTGGTTCTGTCAAAACATTATTCTTTGCTTTCTACGTCTTTGGAATGACCAAATATATTCTAGTGCTTGTGCATCAGTCTGCTAATCTATCTCATATTAACTGTTTAGTGTCGACATTCCCTCTAGCAAAGGCTGGGAACTGGTTGTAGATAATGTCTTTGCTTTCAAATACCACAATATTTCTTCCTTTTTTTTACGCTTATAAATGTATTTCGTCTTGTCACATTTATAGCTGTTGTGAGCATAACTTCCTCTAACTGGTTCTCATCCAGACAGAACTCGTTTTGATTCGTCTATATTTTATCACTATCTTTGCCTATCATAAACTTAGATGGAGCGTTTTCGAATTAAAGATATTTCACCCGTTGAATTTATGCCAGATTTCACTTTGTTAGATAATAGTATCCATAAAACTCCGTAACTTCTACCCTGGCCTTTCTATTGCTTGCTAAAGACGGTAATACACAGCTGCACATATGTATGCGGAAACAGCCACTAAAAAGATTATGGAATATATATATATATATATATATATATATATATATACATATATATATATATATATATATATATATGTATATATATATATATATATATATATATATATATATATATATATATATATATATATATATATATGTATATATATATATATATATATATATATATATATATATATATATATAAATATATATATATATATATATATATATATATATATATATATATATATATATATATATATGTATATATATATATATATATATATATATATATATGTGTGTGTGTGTGTGTGTGTGTGTGTATGTGTGTGTGTATTGTGTGTGTGTATACATATATATATATATATATATATTATAGTTACATACATACATAGATATATACATAAACCGTACATCCGCGGTACAGTAACATGTCTTTGTGGTATTGCGAAGAAAGATACATCCTGAATATCAATACTCCTTAATACAACTTGAACACTAATTTACAATGTTTTGGAGTATGTCACTACTTCCTTAGGTATATATTAATGCTGTAACAAACTACTATAAGATCAGTTGAGATGCTAAACCAAATGGATTTAATGAAAAACTCTTATATAAATCCTGGTGCAGAAGGTAAAGGGATTTATTTCCCTTCTGTAGCATAGTTAAGTTTTAGATGCTTACTCTTCGGCTCAAGCAGCATAAAAATATAAAAATCGTGAGTTCTTTTCTCCAATTGTGATCCAAAGCGCATAACGGGAAATAAAATCATTCAAAATGGCGTTTTGCAAACCATAAACGTAAAGGTATTCCCTGATGATCGCATAAATTCCTAAATATTATTATTATTATTATTATTATTATTATTATTATTATTATTATTATTATTATTATTATTATTATTATTATTATTATTCAAACTGTCAAATGGCGTGTAATGAAAACTTTGTTTCGTATTGTATCAATACATTTAATTACGTTACACGATACTGAACTTTCATAGTTATTCTTTTGACACCTGCTGATAATCGTTACAGCATACATACATACATGCGTAAATACATACGTACATACATATGCATATGCATACACATATATATGCATACATATATATATATACATATATATATATATATATATATATATATATATATATATATATATATATATATATATATATATACATATATATGTATGTATATATATATATATATATATATATATATATATATATATATATATATATGTGTGTGTGTGTGTGTATGAATATATATATATATATATATATATATATATATATATATATATATATATAGTAGAAAAAAAGGAGGAGGAAAATTTCGATTATTTATATATATATATATATATGTGTGTGTGTGTGTGCATGTGTGTGTGTGTGTGTGTGTGTACGTATGTAAGTATATACAAGCATGCACGTATTTAGTCTTTATACGTTTCGGTGCAGTCATATCTCACCGAAAGGCGAAAAAACATAAAGTTTGGAAATGTTTTTTTTCCCTAACACACTCGTGTTATAGTCATAAACTTTATATTCAACACCCTAACCCTAACCCTAACCCTAGCCACAGGAATAAAAAGATGTAACGTTAATAGTAAATGACTTATGTATAGTCATTTACGTAAAGGTGTTAATTTACACTGCATTATTGTCTTTCTTTACTCTTATGCTGAGATCTAAGCATTTTCAAAATGCTTAGTGGCATTTAATACAACTCTTGACGTTCTCAAATAAAACTTGATCTTAAATCAAGTGCCAGTTGAGTCCTGAAATCGGTGTCTCTGGGGGTAGTAGCTGTATGTTGACATGCAGCCACCATTTCTCTCTGATTTCCTACTACTCCTGGTGGATGACGTCTTTTTCCACTCAGGTAAGAATCCATGGGTCTGTTTGAATAGTCATTGCCTGTGAGGGCTTTACGAGGTCGGAGTGGAGATCCTACCTCAACCTCTTTTTGTCGCCTTTTGCGATACACAGGGGAAACGTCGGGTCTATTCTTTGACATGCTGCTCCTCATACAGCATTAAAGCAACGGGAAATGATGTGTTTTGTTCAAGACCACAACACACCGCCCCTGTGCGGGAATCGAACCCACGATAAGCCGATTGTGTCGGCAACACCCTAACTACTAGACCATGCGCCTACAACGGGAAGAATTACAGTGTAACAAAATCTCAGTTGCTTGACCTTAACTACTTGAGCATGTCCGTTGGTGGCCGACAATATATATGTCTCTGATCACGAGCAGAAATAGTGAGGGAACATCGTAGTCATGTGTTGAGAGGGATTCTATGAGATTTGAATAAATGCAACAAAAATGAAGTTTCAAGGAAATATTAGCCATTTTACATATTTTCAAAGGGTAAGCAAATAAGAATTAACAGTTGCTACTCAAGGACAAGAATCGTGTTACACACTGCTATTATTATTAATAGCGATGGTTCGTCTGTCTTTACGTTCTGAGTTTAAATTAATTCCTCCGAGATCGACTTCACCTTTCTTCCTTTTGGGGTCGATAAACTAAGTACCAGTTATGTACTGGGGTCGATGTAGTCAACTACTTCTTCCCCCATTTTCAGGCCTTGTGCCTATAATAGAATTATTAGTATCAGTGTCATTCGACAT
>NC_142940.1:2437738-2507738 GCF_046866305.1 Octopus bimaculoides
TCTATCTATCTATCTATCCATCTATCCATCTATCTATCTATCTATCTCTCTATCTATATGTGTGTGAGTATGTCTCTGTTTTCTCTTCCACTCCATATAAACATACATACACATATATATATATTTATATGTGTGTGTGTGTGGAGTGGAGTGGAAAAGATAGAGAATGCTGCTGCAAAATAAGCTAGAAGGTGATAAAGAAATTAAGAGATTGAGAGAGAAACAGTGAAAAGGAAAGGTGTAAGAGAACAGAAGAAAGAAACTGACAGGTGAGTTAAAGTGATAAATGTTGGTTTGACCATTAGATTAACTAGCAGAGAAACCACAACGGCTTTCGTGTGACATTCCTGTCATCTGAAAGAGACATACATTCATGTGAGTTGAAATAAGTATGTGTACTGGAAGTCTAATGGAGGAACGCTGACATAAATTGTGTCTTCTTTATCAGTTCTTCTACTCGTTACTTTCTGTGTTTATCTTGTAGACAAACTTACAAACTGCCAAATTTAAGATCAAACTTTGGTCAACTTTTCGATTTGTGAGTCCTCTTTAAGCTTCAGAATATTAAACCACTCATTACAGTAATCCATTAAATCGAAACTATTTGATCCACGACCGTCATCGCTGCACTTTCTATATCTTCTAAAACGTTCATTTCAGGTATTTCATTACAAATATCTCCCATGCAGGTTTCTTTTCGTCTACTAATTACAAGGGTGTTCCTAGGTAATGGACTTAAGTCAACTCACTGAATTATATTTGTGACATATTACCTGAGATGTAAATAAACCAACGCTTTTCGAAAGGTCGTGCTTTATAAGCCATTGTTATTTTGTCACGTGACTGTTGTTTAGTCCCAGATAAACCCTGATCACGTAGATCTATGATCCAAAACACTTTCGACTGTGATCACCCCCCCCCCCCCCGCAACCATCGTTTCCTTTTCAGCGTTTCCAGAAATGCAATTATCAAAGGTGTACGTTCTTCAAGAAACAACGTAGCGCGTGGTTTTAGCGAGACTTGATTATTACTTCAAGCAAGTCGAGAGACTACATTATGTTATCTTTGTTAACGCGATATTCTATGATGTTGATGTTGAAGTTGTTTAGCCCCAGGTCAGTTTTTTTTTATGAGCAACTATGATCAGAGACACTCCTGTTGCAACTATCCCATCATTATTTCAGACAGCATATCCAGGACTATTATCCAATCTGTTTCCTTTACTTTTTTGAGGAGGTAGAGGGGTGTGGTTATTTCTAGCAGCTCAAAAGATCTCTCGGAGGTTCTTGGATTCGTCGTTTTGTTATATTTAAGATATTTAGAAGCAAAAAGAAAAAAAGAAATACTTGAGTAAATGCCATGTAGTATTCATTTTGACCATTCTACTTTCGATTTCAAATCAATACAAATATACATCATAGACTGTTCATACAAATATATGGATACACTCAAGCATATAAATTCAAACACACAACGCATATCTATACATCTATACATACATACATTCATACATATATGAATACATGTGCGCATGTCTGGACATGCAACTATATACATGAGAATAGATGTATAAAATAAAACATACATACGTATATAACATATGAATATATACATATATCTACATATATACACACATATACAACTATACACACATTCGCATACACACACATGCATATATATGTATATGTATGTCCATATCTATGTATTTTTGGAAACACTGACGTAGAGGTTTGCGTGTAACTCTAATTTGTAGCAGAGAGCCTTGTGGTAAATATTTATACACAATTTCTGCATTGAGTACTACATGCGTGTATGTATGTGTACATACGTGTGTATATATATATATATATATATATATATATATATATATATATATATATATATATACACAAATGGGTATATGAATGTGAGAGTAAGTGAGTATTTGTGTGCGCATATATTTACAATTTTATGCAGCGCTCACTCAGATAATGGCGCATGCTTTTGCGCAAACAATAAACACGTATTACTAGTTATCGTTTTCTTCCTCAAACAATGCTAAGACACAAATAACTTGCAATCTTTTCTCATTTATTTTTGCCATATTCTTCTCCCATTATTTCACAATGCCATGATCATTCCCATCTGGATAATTGCATACCATTTTTGCACACTCACTTCACTGACACAAACTTATTTCTTTTACTTTTTTTGTTCGTTTAATTGTGACTTACCGTTTTTTTTTTTTTTTGCTTTTTACTTTTGTTGTTGTTTCATTCTTTCGTATCTCATTTCTCCTATTTTTTCCGAACTTTTGGAGATTCATCAACAAGAATTAGTTGCAATTCTGCTGCCACACCTATTCACTAAGGCTGCAGAACCCTATAATTTCCTATTAAATTGCTATCTTAACAAGTTTACAGTTTAGCAATGTCTGTTATGTAGTTTATAACAGCAGCGTAAGTCTCCACCAGACACTGTCTCCATCAGAGGTGCTTCTGTCACTTGCTTGCTTCCTTCTTCGCTACTTCTACACTTCTCGTCCTCGCTTTTTTTGCTCTCTCTCTCTCTCACTTTCTCTCTCTATCTCTATCTCGCTCTCAGACACACACACACGCACCCACGTACACACACACATACATACACACACATATACATACATACATACATACACATATAAGCACGTACGCATAATAAATATAAACATATATACGGAAAAATACAGATAGATATCCATATACCGGTATATATATATATATATATATATATATACATGCACAAACACACACACATATACACACACACACATACACACACACACACATACACACACACACACATATTAATATTTCATATATAATCACATATACATATGTACGTGGGCATGTGTGGGCACTAGGCGTACTGTAGTTCATTTGTATATCCAGACATACAAATATCTTCAGGAAAATGGCTACATTTTTAGACTTCAAACACCCATTCACACTCACTCTTTATTTCTCTCTTTTCCTCTTTTCCTCTCGCTCTTTCTACTTGTATGCACATACACACGCCGATATATATATATATATATATATATATATATATATATATATATATATATATATATATATGTACACATGCATATACAGGAATATATGTAATCTAGCAGAAGACCAAATAGCTTGCAACGCCACCTGTATTTATATATACTTTTAACTCTGTGTGTGTGTGTGTGTGTGTGTGTGTCTATATTTCTCTCTCTCTCTCAATAAATCTATCTATTTATTCCTCTCCCTCACTCTCACTGTCCCCCTCTTTCTCATTTTTGCCATGCATAAAAATGTCCATATACAATGTAACTTGTGTGTGTGAGCCTGAATATGTATATATATATATATATATCGACGCAGACACGTATGTAATTGCATAATATATACATGAAATCATATTGTATATATATATATATATATATATATATATATATATATATATATACATATACATATCATATATTATATATGTAGGCATGTATATAGTGACAGGAAAGTACCATTTATATTTTGGCATGTTTTGAGTCTGTTTTCACATTCGTTTGCTTTTAACACTATTTATATATCACCTCAAATAATGATAATCCCGTTCAAATGTTTTATTTACTTCTTATTTTTGTTTATATTTTCTGGTTGTAGACATTCACAAATATAGAAAGATTAATTTGTATTTCGATATTGTGAAAACATAACGTAATTACAATGTCTTTCTATTTTTTTTGTTTGATTTATTTTTGGTTTTTGTTATTTCGATTCCTTGTTTCGCTGTTGGTTTCTTGTGAAATTTCTTTCTACACAAACGTAACTATAAATAGCTAATTGCTACTTTTGCCAAGGTCCTCTCCCCATGCAGGTTTTGTTCCTTAAGTGCTGTTTGTTGTTTGGGTGAAAGAAGAGGGGAAACACATTTTCTCTTTGTTGTTTGCTGTCTGAAAAGATTGATATAAAACCGTTGACTAGTAATGAGGTTGTTAGTTATGTTCACAGTCTTTGATCTGTTATTTTACTGGCTTTAGACTTAGTCTTGTTAAATGGCCGCCTAACATCATACCTTTCTCTTTATTTCTGTTACAAGTCTACGGTAAATTACTGGAGTTTAGCAGCAGTCTTCGATATTATTCTTATTTTATTCTATTGTTGTACTTTGGTGGATAATGTTCCGTAGAAAAACAATTGTTATTGTATTTTCTCATTTTCTTCTGCTTTGTATTTACAACGAAAAATTTTGTTCAGTAGTTTAGCTACGCAAGAAAACAAATTTTTTTACTGCTAAGCACTTTCCCATAAACACGATTTATTTATGATGATAGTTATTTAAGGAGGTATCGTCGTCTTTGAAACACACCAATCACACAACGTGTGTTTTGTAAGTCAGCAATTTAATTAATTAATTTCTATTCCTTTTCTACTGAGATTCCTCGAAATGCACAAACAAGTTTAAAAGTAATAAATCATACATGAATCTGATAAAGAGATGTATTCTGTCTTGCTTCATTTACACGGAAGAGTATGTAAACAGCTCAACATCTGCACGGAAGGTGGGCTCAGGACTGTTGCATGAAGTTAACAAGGCTTGTGTTTAATTCGCTATAAAATCCATCGGGACGAAGCTCTTATTTTTGTTTGTGTAGTAGCAAGAGGATAAAGAAGTTTCTCACATTGGATAATTATCTGGTATTCCACTTGATTTCTGAAGAACATACTGGAAATAATTCACTAGCTATGTGACATAATCCATGATAAATGAAATATTACACACTTCTATGTTCAGAAAGAAGATGGAAATATTGCATTGCCTATACATTCACATCCTCCAATGAGCTTTTATCGTGACTGCCTTGTCCGGGAAGCAATTAATTCTGTTCTTTAGGGATGAAAACCCATGGCAAATATTTCATACAGATTCTAACGGAAAACATTAAGTAAACACACGAAAAACTTTTTCACGATTCTACAAACATTATTTAGCTGGTAACAGAAAGAATGGATATATATATACGTTTGTGAAATAATTCTTTTTAACGATGGAACTTAAATTAGAAAAGCTATAAATAAACTTTTATACAACAGGAACAAAGCCTGAAATATTGGCGGAGGGGCTTAAAGACGATTACATCTACCCCAATCTTTAATTGGTACTTATTTTATCGATCTCAGATGTATGAAAAGTGAAGTTGAACTCATAACATAATGATTGATGAAATACCGCTAAGTATTTTGTCCGGCATTGTAACTTTCCTGCATGCTTGCTACCTCAGAAAAAGCTTTAAATAATAACAAGAAAATATTGGTCAAAATACCTTTTGAATAGACAAGGCCAAAGTCTGCCCATGGGATTCGAACCCACATCTGTAATCATGACAGACGTTCAACCATTGGACCAAGGCGACCCTTCGAATTTCTCTATCCGTTTTTTGAAACTTTATTCTTTCCAGCGAGAATTGTATGTTGCTGACGTTATAACAATCTAGAAATATAAATAGAATGTGAAATAATTCGGTTATAACTGTTACACTCGAAGTCGATAAAGCTACAAATGATAGCATGCAAATATTTGGTTTAAAACCCCTTATCTATACATATATGTGAATAAAACCCCTTTGGACAGAAAAGGTCGAATGCTGCGCATGGGATACGAACGCACGACATAAGCAACATATGGCTGTATTGCATCGAGGACTAGAGAATGTTTTTTTGAGTGAATCTAAACCGTTTAACAGAGACCTGCTTGATATTTGAATTAGCGGGATGCAGCAGCTTAGATGTTTCTGCAGTTCTCTGGTGCAAGTTACGCCTTCAAAATCAAAATTATGGTTATGGCATTCTGTTTTCTAATAGAGTTTTCTTAATCAGATATCGCTAATTTAAGTATAGAGTGAAGAAGGATTAACGGTATAACGAAGAAAAGAAGAATATTGATGGAAATAGGATTCCTTATAAATTATCACCTCTGCTACGGAGGAAGACATTCTGGTGTGACTGGGAGGGTGATGATAGCATGTACATACAATTACAATTACACATACGTACACACATACACACACTCGAACAGACACACACACAACCTATATACGTGTGTGGTGGGATATATATGTACACACATTTATAAATCTACTTATATGTGTGTGCGTGTGTGTGTATCTAGATATACATATCTATATGTCTGTATATATTTGTGTATCTAACCATATATGAATATATATATACGTGTATGTAACGTGTACTTATATGTATACACACACACACACACGAGCTCACAAAATCATATATATGTGTGTGTGTGTGTGTGTGTGTGTGTGTTTGCGTACAGAGACACAAGGAGAAAAAGACTGAGAAATCCCTATGCTCTTTTGCAATGTATGTTTAGATTTGTTTCATGCGATCCTCTCAAGGTTCCTAAAGGTCAACTGTAAGTGCTCCTGGAGGAAATCGTGTAACTTCAAACGTTGCTGCCTCTGAAGAATGACACATTCAAAATCATACGCGTACACTAACACATATTTTATGCACATGTAGTATGTATAGATAAGTGTATGTATATGGGTGGGTATATGTGTATATACATACATATATAAATACGTATCTGTGTGTGAAGGCCCGTGGCGTAGTGGTAGGGAGTTTTCGGCTCACGATCGTAATGTTGTGATTTCGATAACTGACAGCGTGCGGTGTCCTTCAGCAAGACACCATATTTCACGTTGCTTCAGCTGGCAAAAATGAACAGCATCTGCAATTCAAGAGTTCAGCGTTCTCAAATTCTGCATGACGCTTAATCTCCATAAAAACTACGTAAAGGGTACGCGTGTCTATGGAGTACTCAGCCACTTGTAAGTTAATTTCACGAACAGATTCTACCGTTGATCGGATCAACTGAAATACTCGTCGTCGCAAGTGACTGAGTTCCAGTTATTGTGTTATATATATATACATACGTATATATATAATTGTCACTAAATATAACATGGGTGTTAGAACTCCTAGATTGCTAGAAATAAGAGCTAAAAAGATCAAATACTGTAGTTGAAGAACATAACTGTACACCGGTGTTTTCGGGCGTTTCCATCGATGTCAGTACATATGTATACAATTATGTGCTTTAACTACGGAATTAGAGCTTTTTAGCTCTTATTTCTAGCAATGTAGGTGTTCTCACAACCTTAGTCGCATTTACTGCTGTTTATATTAATTTTACCTGCGTCCATTATTACGAACTCATACACGTCATTGTTATTATAAATATAATCATCATAGTCATCACCATCGCAATCACCAGCCTTATCACCTTCATCCCATCATGATCGTCACTAACACCTCCACCACTGCCACCACCACCATAGCCATCACGATCATCATCGTCATCATCATCATCATCATCATCATCATCATCATCATCATCATCATCATCGTCATCGTCATCGTCATCGTCATCATCATCATCACCACTACCGCATCCACCACCATCGACAACCTCAAACTCATGAAATATTTCAATTTTTTCCCCCCTAAAAGCGCTTTCAGCTTGTAAAATTTTAGCGAAATTCGGAATGTAATTTTATTGTTGAAAGAAACAAAAAGAAAGAAAAAAATGTATATTGACAGAACGAGTTGACTTGCGTCAGCTAAAGAAAAGTTAAAAACTTGGAAAGAAAAACCAATTCCATAATAAAAAGAAATATCAAAAAAAAAAAAAAAAGGCAGATTGTTTAATGAAGCGTTCTTTAACGATCTCCTGTTTCTGCAACAAATTCTTTCTTTCCAGTCTTTCAGAATTTGAATAAAATATCTTTACTTTCGCTACTAAGTGCAGTATTAAGAAAATTCTAGATGCTTTAATGTAGTTCATATTGTCTGGTCATATGCAGAAATATATGTGCCGCTGAAGAGTGTACGTGAATGAGGAGTTAAAGAGAGTAAAAGAGTGAAAGAGAGAGAGAGAAAGAGAGAGAGAGGGAGAGAGAGATAGTGAGAGGGAAGGGAAGACATATGTATATGTCTGTGTATGTGTGTATATATATGTATATATTTTTGTATATATACATACCTATATATATATATATTTATATATATATATATACGTATACATATATATATATATGTATACGTATATATGTATATGTATGTATATAAATACATATATAATATACATACATACATACATACATACACACACATATATATATATATTTATATATATATATATATAATATATATATATATATATATATATATATATATATATATATATATATATATATATATATATATATGTATGTATGTATGTATGTATATATATGTATGTATATATTTATTATCATCTGGGTAATAACCTTATAACATACATTTCGAAATTCCTTTGCGGTTTTTAGCTATCATATGCTTTCATACATCACTTTTACTGGACATACAAGAGGAAAACTGTTAGTGTACACAGAATTCATGTGTGTGTGTG
This sequence comes from Octopus bimaculoides, assembly GCF_046866305.1. Taxonomy (NCBI): domain Eukaryota; kingdom Metazoa; phylum Mollusca; class Cephalopoda; order Octopoda; family Octopodidae; genus Octopus; species Octopus bimaculoides. The sequence goes on from NC_142940.1 coordinate 2,446,199, forward strand.
TGTGTGTGTGTGTGTGTGTGTGTGTGTGTGTGTGTGTGTGTGTATGTTTATGCATACAAAGACAGAGCGAGAGAGGATGAGGGAGAGAAAATAGAAAGCTCAGAAAGGAAAAGGTAACGTACAGACGTACCCAGCCGTGATAATCCTTTTTTTATTTTTGGTTTTAATTTAGAATGTTATGATAAAACGTAGAGCGAAATGTTCTCACAAACATGGATATTCACCAATCAAAGCCTGCGTAAGAAGTAGAATTATGTTTATTATTCACACACAAAATACAATTTATGCTTTTAATCCGAACTTGCATCATTCATCCGCTGTAGAATTGATACAAAGCCTTCTTTTTTACATTTCAGTCTGGTAATAAAGGACGAAAATCTGAAACTTCTTTTAAAACCTTCCCCTTACTGTAAAATTAATTATCTTTTACTCATTATCTATTTATGCTATTCTTCTGTTTGTATACACGTTCTTATCCACTCAAAATGTCTAAGCGTCATTTAGAAAAGCGAATGTATTTGCGTCAATGAGAATAGAGTTGGTAGGACGTAAAACAACTGACCTTGTAGAATTTGATCCGGTTCTTTGCGTTTTGAACTCAATCGCGCAGAGAGCGGATTTACCATAATATTTTGAAGTCGATAAAATAAAATTAAAATCACAGTTCAGGAATGTTTACTTATGAAATTGTTATAGCGTGGACGAGAGGCCATGTAGATCTTAGCCATTGGAATGTGTGTACGGTTAAGAATATACAACATCTATTGTTTCTACAAAATATGCAGATATTAAATATGAATTATATATATGGAGATATGACTGTTTATCTGGGCAGGTATATGTATCTACAGTTCTATACGTATGAATGTATATTGACTAACGTGTGAAGATGCGGTTATGTGTGTATGTATGTGTCTGTATATACATATGTACATATATATATATATATATGTCTGTATGTGTGTATATACATGTATATATGTATATACGTATATATATATATATATATATATATATATATATATATATATATATATATATATATATATCAATGTATATATATGTATATGCGCGTGTGTAAACATATGTATGTAAAGTCCATATATGCATATTTATGTAAAGATGTATGTATATATCTACATTTGTGTGTATATATCTTTGTGTGTTCACATTTTAAAACACTAGAAATAATTCTGATGGCATACAATGCGAAATAATTAATAAATGTAAAACAAACTTAGAAACGAACATAAACTATCTCATTATTTGTTACAATTCATTATATGAGCAAGTGATAATAATGACAATAATGTAAAGCCGTATATTCATCCATTAGAGCTAGAAAAAGGAGGGAGAAGCTGGTAAGGATGAGGTGGTGTTAGATGTGTACATCTACCTGAACTACAAAGACAAAATATCAACTCATTATCTTTACACTTTACAGTTTATCTCCGGGATTAATTTGCTACGAAGATCAAACATGCATATTTTTTTTTAGTTTCGTCAAATAAAGCAAGTGTTTTTCAACTCTCTCTCTCCTCACTCTCTGTGAGTAAATTTATATGCATATATGTATGTATATATATATATACACACATGTATATATATATATATATATATATATATATATATATATATATATATATATATATATATATATATATATATATACACGCACATTATACACACATACATATGTATGTGTATATGTGTGTTAGTGAGAGCGTGTGAGTGACTGTAGAAAGGGACAGAAAAGGTGAGTGGAAGGCTTTATACTCGGCCCCTATTATTGGCACTTACAATTCTATTTGTGTTCTAATAAATAATGTGTGAATAGAGAAGAGAGAAACAGAACAAGACAGATGGATATCTCATAGTTGTGTTAATTGAAAAGATAGGGAATGTGTGTATGTGTGTGTGTGTATGCAGACTGAACTCCACTGACAGTACTGAAGAACCAGGTCAAATAGTGGTGGTGGTTGGGTGGGTGATGGCGCTAATTCGTGAATTAAATTGCCTTAATCAGAACTTAAACGTCGAGAAGAAATACCCCATGTCATCTTGTCCAGTCCTCTAACATTTCCTCCCAGTCTCACGTGTTGCACTCTACTGTAAATTATCCCGTAAAGATGAAAGCCGAAATCGACTACACCGCTATTTAAACCTCGTGTGTGAAGGCCTGTAAAAATACTGCAAATGTTTTCGCTCGAAGCCAGGACCAATCTGGCAATTCACATCTTACATAGTAAGATACTGTGTGATCTGGTGTCATAAATATCATGTTGTTTCTTTAAAGAAAATCTCAGGTATTTTTGAGGGCAAAGATGATGCATTGTGTATTAAGTGGGAGCTGTTAAACATAACTGTAAACCTTACTCTCTGTTTTTTGGTCCAGCGAAATGAAGAGAAAGTTTTTTTCCTCAAACTTCACAATCCCAGCGTTTTCCATTATTTACAAGCACATTCTGTCAGGCACATCTAGTAGATGTGTCTAACAGTATAATTCAGAAGCAGTAAGTTGATTTTAGATAAAAATACATCGGAAGCCGCTTATTATGATCGCTTTAGGACAGAGTTTTCGATAACAATAACTGGTCGTTAACATAAGAGAAATAAAGAGTTTGGGATCTTCTGTTTTTGATAACAATAACAGGTTGGTAACATTATCCGTGATTATATTAAGGACTTCTAGTGTATTAAAAGTATTGCTACGAAAGAGAATTCATTTACCAGAATGAATAGAAGGAATAAAAGTTTGTGAAGTGATGATTAATTTTCTGGAATTCCGGAAACAGGATGCGAACTACTCATCGATTAATCTACTTCTTGTAACCTATAAAATCGACAAACAAAACTCTTTTAGTGCTACAAGACCAAAATTTTTATCGAATTAGGTAATGTGCCACTTTCATGAAAATTTTCGTAATCTCCTACACATTTTAAATATTAATTCTTGCTCTATAGAACTTGTCACTAAAGCTAAAACAATATTTAATATATCCTATCATTTATAGAAGGACAGCATTATTAAGCCAATAGAGAAATTATGCTTTGAATTAATGCCTGATGGAATAAGGACAAACAAGCATATACAAAAATAGGCAATTAAAAACGAAGTGATACCTTGTTGAAAAACTTGCCTTTAATATCAATTTACACCCTTAAAAACCTTGTGTGTGATGATCAAACAGAATAGCTAAGAGAAACTAATGAAATTGTCTAGCAATTATGGACAGAAAATAATGGTTCTCAACGGCACCAGCATTAAAGTGATATCTGGTGAGAAACATACTATTCCAGTAAAACATTCGTGATGTAAATATTTGAACAAAGTCATTTCAAAATAATTAACGAAATTGTTAATGTAGTTAAAATAAAATTGCATCAATGTGTTGATACTGGTGATGGTGGTGACGAGGGTGGTGAAGATGATTGGTGTTGGGGAATGGAGTGGCGGTAATGGGGGTGGCGGGACCGTTTATTAGTGATGATGGGGCTTTTTTTGTAGAAAAAAGCAGCGGTGTTGGTGGGGATAATACCGATGTTGTTGTTGTTGTTGATGATGATGATGATGATGATGATGATGGTGGTGATGATGATGATGATGATGATGATGGTGGTGGTGATAAGGGTAGCAATGGGTTGTAAAGGTAATAATTACAATCACGATAATAACAGCGATCGTGATGTTGATAACACTGTTAGAGGTGGGGGTGTAATGTGGGAACAGGGGTGTGTGACAAAGTGATGGAGATGATGGTTATTCTGTTGCTACTAACGTTAATATTAATTATAATAGCAGCGCTCATGATGATGATCATGATGATGATGATGGTGCTGGTGCTGGTGCTGGTGCCGGTGGTGGACGAGGTATCGGTGTTTTAATCATTTTAGTGTTTGAAAGAGGTGTAAATATAAATTTGATCGGGCAGCTAATTCGATTTGGTCCTAAAACCACTGTATTATGTGAGAAGAATTACCAGATTATAAAGTACTGCCTATTTTCCTCCCTTAACAACGTCACCGCATGAATTCCCTATTGATTTCCACTTCATCTGATTAAGAGACGACAGAATATGAATCGACACCGTATGTGAACAGGAAAATCAGCAACATATCTAATATGCACGGTATGGAATAAAGGAACTAATTGTCTATTTTAGAAAGCAATTGTAGAGAATCGTGGTGTTTTGTGATAAAATAGACTAGAGAGGAGAGACACGTCTGCTACATCTGTCGATATGGTCGTGTCGATGGCGTTATTTAATATTCCGGTGGACATTTTAGGATGAGTTGGTGTAGAGAGATGCACTGAAGGTTTGTTAATGTCTCTGTATAACTGAGACCACTTTGCTCATTTGCGTATCATCAATGAGCGCGTGTGCATGTGAAAGCGTGACTGCGTGTGTTTATGAGCGTATGTCTATATGTATGCGTGTATAAGTATACACACATATATAATGTTGACTATATATATATATATAAAAGGGATAACCACTAAGTGGACATCCATTATGCTAAAAGTAGATCACCTATGGTCTGACCACTAAGAAGCGATTGTTCTTAAGAAAATTTAGCAAACACCAGAACTTAAGCGTGCAAGACAAAGGAAAAAATGCAAATTATGATTAATCACAGACCGGTTAATTTTTATATTTTGTATCTTTTCATTTGTCTTGCTCGCTTACGTTCTGCCGTTTACTGAATTTTCTTAAGAACAATCTCTTAGTGGTCAGACCATAGGAAGTCTATTTCTAGCATAATGGACGTCCACTTAGTGGTCATCCCTCTTATATGTATGTAATATAATTTTTCTGAATCTTCAGATTCTTCAATATGCTAGGCCACTGGTTTTAAATTGATATTAATTAAATTAATACTCAATTCTTCAGCCTTTATATATATATATATATATATATATATATATATATATATATATATATATATATAAATAATATATATATATATATATATATGTATATATATATATATATATATATATATATATATATATATATATATATATATATATATATATATATATATATAAATAATATATATCATATGTATATATACACTTATTTTAACTATGCATATTCCTGTACATATCTACGAATACCGATACACATATATACATGTATTTATATAGATATACATATACATGAATGTATATGTATATTTATATATACATATATATATATATATATATATATATATATATATATATATATATATATATATATATATATATATATATATATATATATGTATACATATACGTGTGTGTGTGTGTGTACATACATATACATTTATAAGTATAAATGCATGTATATATATAAATATATACAGCATGTGTGGTTTTTAAGGTATTGAAAATTATGTGACAATTTATTTACATATCGTAAGGATACAACGTCTAACGTTATGACAATATATATTACTCTTTTACTCTTTTACTTGTTTCAGTCATTTGACTGTGGCCATGCTGGAGCACCACCTTTTATATATATATATATATATGGGTGGGGTGTATGCATGTATGTACATTTATTTGTGTGCATACACCTATAGATGTCACTGTGTAAATGCGTGCGCGTGTGGGTGTTTGTGTGTGTATCGTTGTTGTTGGTGTTCATTTTGTGCTGGTGTAGGTGTGTGTGTGTTTGTATGTGTGTGTGTGTGCAAGCTAACGGGCATATATTCATGCGTGAAGCATATTTTTAAAATACAAAGAATAAAATAATTACAAATAGAAGAAGCAAAAATAAGGAAAAAGAAATATCAATGAACGATCTTATTGATGCCTGTCTATGTGTCACTAGGAAATGGCAGATTTATCAATGAGCTAAGTATAGAGAATGGTTTTACAAGATCGACAACACACGATTGACAACCGTCTGTCTTCCTCTGTCACAATATCTACACAATGTTATGGACAGATTACTAAAGTTTACATTTAAGTGACATTTTGAAATGATAAACCATTTATTACGCTTCACTGCTTCCCATTTCAAACAACATTGTATTTCCGTTAAGGTCCATTTCACATTTATCTTTTAATTCACTAAATGTTAACCTGATATCCTATTGACTAACCAACTTGCTCTCTGCTACAACGATTCAGGCGACACTTTCTATGGTTACGGTCAGTAACTATCAATCAAATTATTTTGCTTTCCAGCCTTCTTTTATTCTTTTTCTGGCTTCATTCATTGGACTGTGACCATGCTGGAGCAGCACCTTCAAGAGTAAGTTTATCTATTATTATTATTATTATTATTATTATTATTATTATTATTATTATTATTATTATTATTATTATTTTTATATAATTTAAAATCGATTTCGTTGGCTGCAGTCTTTATCTAATGTTTATTCTATCGTTTTTGAAAGATAAAAAATAGAAAGAACGTATTAATGTAAAGACATGCTTACTGCAGTGCGCTTCTGTCTGTCTGTCTGTCTGTCTGTATGTATGTATATTTGTATGTCTGTATGTCTGTATGTATGTATGTATGTATGTATGTATGTACCACTGTCTACCTTACGCTGATACAAATATACATACATGTGTGTGTATACATATATACATATATACACACACATACATATATATATATATATATGCATGCATAGATACATACATACATACATACATACATACATATATATATACATACATACATATATATATATATATACAATAATACATACAGAAATTGTAAATTCCATTTTGGGCCTTTTTCGGTAGTTTTCCGAGAACGTTTATTTCATCTAATTGGATTCCACAACATCACCAAACCGCCATAGATTTATAACTAATCCCATGTAACCACTAGCCTTATGCTGCTGGTCACAGATGGATTTCAATGCCTTTACCCGACCTGGTGACGGTTAGATTTCTAACTACACTTAAAGACTTGCTACTCACACTAAGTAGGATCAAGACAAATTTTCTTTATATCAGATATCAAGTGTTAAAGCCTTTCTCTTTATTGTTTTACTGCATTGAGTTATTGGTTTTGTGTTGTGATATACATGTATGTATCCTTACAACTAATTGAAATCATTAAAACTAATTGAAAGAAAACAATATGAAACACTCGGAGAACATGGTGTAAGACTTGTTATTCTTGTTGTTATTCAAACCTAGATTATATCTGAGCAAATAGACTCGTAGCCACCGTCTCTCCTCCTATGTACAGGAAATTCGTGGCTATATAATCTCATGTCAACGTTTCTAAACGGTGATGACGTGATTTGAGGGATGCATCTGCTGTTTCTAACAGGTTCTGTAACCATGTGAAAGTTTCCTCGAAGTATAGAGGAGAAAAAAACTAAAAGATTACATGTAAACCAACAGCAGAAGTATATTGCATCCCTGATGCAGAATAACATATTAAAATGACCAGACATTGTTATCAGGCTATCATACAGCATTTCTAGGATTCTATTTGATGTGGTGAAGAATTTTATGCACCGAATCAAGTGAAATGTATTTCATAATGGTGAAAAATTCTCATGGTTTTATAAGTGTCTGAAGAAGTTCCAAATGAATGTTTTTCTCAGAACAGTCTATGGCATTCATATTGAATATATATATATATATATATATATATATATATATATATATATTCACCGGTTCGCGATGCAACTTCCTGTATGACTGCGTATATGTGTGCATGCTGTATGTATGTCTGTAGGTTCCTGGAAGATGTAAACTTACTATGTCTAATACAAGTGTTGACATCTAAGCAATTACAGCAATATCTAACAAAATATATATATATATTTAATTGAAAATAAAAGAAAATAAATACGAAAATTGAAGAAAAAAAATTAAATGAAAAGTAACTTTTCTCAAAATACTTTATTTGACAAGATTTCTTTTTCTTTTTCATTAAAAAGATTTCTTTAAAAAAACTGGAAATAGTTATAAGAATTCATCAAAGATATGAAATAAAAGATATTGAAATATAAGATAGTGTAATGATATATTCCAGTTTTATTTAACAATACTACCTCTTTAAAATTATTGATTTTTATAAACTTTATTTTATTACTGTTTATACTGAATAACCTTTGGACATAACAGACTTTTGTAGAAACAACAGTCTATGAGAAGTATGGAAGATTACACAGTACAATATAAAAGCACAATGGGTGAGTATTTAGCATAATATTAACAAATCCTTGACTCGAGACTACTACTAGCAATGAAATAATATTTTGTTCCGCTAGAATAGAATGTGTAGATGTTTGTATATTGTCTCCTCCAACAGATCATGAAAATGAAGTGGGTTCTTCATTTAATTACGTTAATGACATATAGGATGCTTTGTCCAGTCTAACATGCCGCAGTTGTCCATAGGAACTTCACCGAACCCCACATTGCTGAAATTTATGGAGACGGATCTTTGGCGTGAGCATAGCTTTCGCACTTCCTCTCATAAGATCTGAAGCTCCTGTAAAAAACAAACAAAGAAAAACAGGAAGCTATCCTTTCTCTTCCGGCTAAAACCTATAAAAATTCATAGGGTCTCTTCCATCAAAGAGTAAACAACATGGTAATAATTTTAAAAATTGTCAAGCATTTATATACTGTAAACTTCAATGAGACTAGAGCATAAGGCGACTCGTTTCTACATGAAATATTGAATCGCAAATATTTTACTTCCTGTTTTATAAACTTAATTTACGAAGAAATATAGTCCTCGTTATGAAAGACTGAAAACAGTAATTCAATTTTAAAGCCGCCTGTTTGCTGCAAGTAGGAAGAGCGATGTTTATATTCGCTCTGCATCAATTAATGGAGGACAAAAATAATACAAACTAAAACAAGATATGCAGCATAATATACGATAATGTACAATAGTTGGCAAGCAATGCTTTTTCTTTTTTTCTTTTTTTCTTTTTCAGGAAATAACTAGAAGAATGATATTCTTAGTTACTAAAATATTTAGACATTGTAGAAATGGTGAAATATTACATGTTTCTTTAGTTATAAGTGGTTATCAGTGACAAGATTACAGATCTATCTACTAAGAGACTTGCAAGTAGGGGAGTGGATTGAATTAGGAAAGTTTTGCGGAGAGATATTCTAATATGAATAAAATATATGTGTTGATATCACATATAACGGAATAAAAAGTAAAAAACTATATTTCTAAAACAACTTTGCGCAAGCGAATGCCACAAACACTTCATGCTTTGGCTATAATAATAGGTAGATTTTTCAAATGTGATTTTTACACTCTCCAAGATCCTGATCTTTTCGGTGGAAATATTTCTGACATGGGAAATGTAAACAAGTTCTTTCTTTTCTACTTTCATTTCATATCATTTTTGCTTATTATTTGTTTGTTTGTTGGTGGGTGTGTTTATTACTATTATTATTATTATTATTTTGCTATTTATGACGTTTTTCTTATTTTATTTGTGATGTTTTAGTTTTAGAGAAATAAAGCATGCTTAACCACTTTGGTAGAAGGCATCTCCTTAAAACAAGAGCTGATTTATTCATGAGCTGTCAGCTAGAATGAAATCAGAATAGGGAAAGAAACATTAAATAGAAACACTATCTACTTCCATACTGTTTTCTCGTCGTCACCACCGTCTTCAGCTTCCTCATCATTTCTACCATAAATATTAGCTGCAGGAGAGGGATAAAATCTAGTAATATTGCATCATCCATTACCACATGAATACATACATATTTACATTAGTGTGTGTGCATGTGTATATGTCATGTGTGTAGGAATGTATATAGGTGTACGTGGAAATGTGTGTATATCTAAACTCAGTATAAATATATACAAACTCATAGAGAAGTATATGTAACGCGCGTGCACACGCACACATATACATATACTCATACAGAAATGTGTGTGTTTAATATTCATATTTCTGCAGGTGAATTACGAGTACTTTATGAAATATATAGATGCATGCATGTGCGTGAATATTTTCTCTGTATGTATGCATATATGTACGTATATATATACATGTATGTATATATATATATATATATATATATATATATATATATATATATATATATATATATATATATATATATACATATATATATATATATACATAAGCATTTATATGAATATTTTGTTTTCATACGTGCACTCACACATACATATATATATGTATATACCTACATGCACATACACGCACATATACATACACGCACATATATACACACACACATTTGTTTGTACGTGTAAATGCATTTGTGCATGAATTTGCGTTTTGTGTCCCATCGTTTTTATGTGTACATAACTATGCACATTTGCATACACACACATACCCTTTTGTGTAACTTACTCCACCCCAAACACAATATGACTGCGCAAAGTATAAGAGTAAATCCATATTTCTATATTTGTCCTGAGTTAGCATACATACTTGACCTAAATTAACTCACACCGAATTAATCTAAAAAAAAAACCAGACCACTAAATATAAAGAATTTCCAAATGTCTTCAAGATTTTCAGCAAACCATAACCATAAATTAAGAGAACTGCGGAACAATAACGGATTTAGCTGTGATTGATGATATAAAAGAATGAAGATCAATGCAACTCTATTTCTATCTTCAATCTTTAATTTCAGTCAAATTTGAATTCGTTCAGCTTTAATTCTTTACATTCTTCTTTCATTTTAAAACCAAGTATTACGGTTTGTTTGCCCCGCTAGACTTTAATGAGAAAATACACTTCCATCTATCTTGTGTATATATCCAAATATTTCAGTTGGCTGATCTTACTGGAATCATCTCCCTTATTTATTGTCTTTCGTTTTAAACAACTGCAGAAGGTATTTTTACTTTTTTTTTTTACATAGATAATTTCAGTGAAGTGATGTTTATCAACTCAAAAATATCCTCTTTTACCATTTATGAATATTCACAGTTTTGTAATTCTAGTTTCCACAAGAAGCTTGTCACAAGAAATTTTTATTAAAAATTTTATACAGGAATACGATATCTAACAAGAATCTCTATACATATATTCATATTTTTGTACGTCTTTACACATAGATATATGCTTTTACATCGAATATATGTATATAACTCCCGCCAAGTGTTTTCACTTAAAAAGACAATCAAAACGTAACGTGAGCATATGATCAGACATCAAAATATTTGCGTGGTGGTAGCAGATATATGTGTTTGTGCGTGTCTGTATGTGCGTGTTTGTGTGTGTCTTATATATATATATATATATATATATAGACGTAGGCGTGGCTGTGTGGTAAGGAGCTTGGTTCCCAACCATATGGTTTGGGGTACAGTCCTACTGCATGGCATCTTGGGAAAGTGTCTTCTACTATAGCTTCGAGCCGACCAAAGCCTTGTGAGTGGATTTGGTAGACGGAAACTGAAAGAAGCCCGTCGCATCTATATATATATATATATATATATATATATATATATATATATATATATATGTGTGTGTGTGGATGGTATTTATGTGTGAGTGTGTCCTTGTGTCTGTTTTGTATCCTCAACATCACTTGACAACCGATGTTTGTGTGTCTACGTCCCCTTTCTAGTAGTTCAGCAAAAGAAACCGATATAATAAGTATTAGACTTACAAGGAAGAAGTACTGGTGTCGATTTGTTCGACTAAAACCCTTCAAGGTTGTGCCCCATCATGGACGCAGTCACATGTTTTCTTATACAGGCGATGACTCTCAAACAGTTTCGACCGAAGCTGTTATGAATTTTCATAACATCTATTTTACAGTATTACCTCTATATCGTCTATCATATATAAATATACGTGCTGTATTTCCTGTCTCAACAAAGTCATGCAGAAATATGATAAAGAAATATGATACACAAATCTACCAAAATAGATAAAGAACTTACTCAGAAACGTTGTATAAATTAGACATGACATTGTGTTGACCTCAAATTGAATTTATGGAAAAGTAACAAGTCTTAGGTTTTGCCGTTCATAACTGGGGCAGGACGGGGGTATTTCCATTCGCACATATATCTAAATTCTATATTGCACTTATAGTCACCGGGAACTGCGTCAACCTGACCGAAAATACATAAAATTAGAGAAACCGATTTATTTTGGACATGACAACGTAAAATAAGGTAATGGTATAAATAACTATAGGACAGTATACTTGGGGTAATACTTCTTTCTACTATAGGCACAAGGCCTGAAATTTTGGGTGAAGGGGATAGTCAATACTGGTACTTTTTTTATCCACCTTGGCAGCATTTGAACTTGGAAGCAATGCCGCTGAGCACTTCGCTCGGTTTGTTAACGTTTAGAAAGTCGCCGCCTTTATAACGGTGACTTTCTAAACTAGATTTTGTTATGAATATAATTTTGAAAGCAAATGTAGCAATAAGTATCTGAACCAAATAATAGCACAAACTTCAAGTGGAACAATAATATGCAGGAAAGGATGAGGGGATAATAATTGTGTATCGTGAAGACTACAAAATGATGTGATATTCTGCAATGAGAAGATAATGTGACGTGGTTGCGTTAACACTAAACGATAAAATAAAATAAAATCAAAATATAGGCGCAGGCGTGACTGTGTAGTAAGAAGCTTGCCTCCCAACCACGTGGTTCCGGGTTCAGTCCCACTGCGTGGCATCTTAGGCAAGTGTTTTCTACTGTAGCCTCGAGCCGACCAAAGCCTTGTGAGTGGATTTGGTAGGCGGAAACTGAAAGAAGCCCGTCGTATTATATATATATATATATATATATATATATATATATATATATATATATATATATATATATATATATATATACTTGTGTGTCTGTGCTTGTTCCCCCAACATTGCTTGACAACCGATTTTGGTGTGTTTACGTCCCCATAATAATCTAGCGGTTCGGCAAAAGGGACCGTTAGAATAAGTACTAGTCTTAAAAAGAATAAAGTCTGGGGTCAAAGTTTTCGACTAAAGGCAGTGCTCCAGCATGATTGCAGTCAAATGACTGAAATAAATAAAATAATATATATATATATATATATATATATATTGATAGAAAGGTCAACAAAAGAAAGAAAGAGACCTCGATATTATGTAAATAGAGGAATTTATCTGTAAAAATATGTGACACTTATTCGGTAGCCATGATAAAACTCCCAGTTTCGGTGCCAAGATCTCTTCAGTTATTCAGCCATTGAAAATCCTTTTACTTGTTTCAGTCATTAGACTGCAGCCATGCTGGGGCACTGCCTTGAAGAATTTTTAGTCAAGCATACATGCTATACCGTTTATCATTAATTCAATAATGCTTATCTATTGGGGGAAGCACCAAAGCTGCTAGTCACAAAAGAGTCGTATTACAAACAAGCTGAAAAGAAAAGAGAAAAAAATTGGAAACATAATTGAGATAGAAAAGACAAACAGATAACTAAAAGATGGCACTTAAGCAAGAAGTCATTGTTAGAAGCTCGTATTTATGCATTAACAACTACAGAGGGAAAATATATCCATAGACTTAATAATTTTAACAACAGCAACACTGATTTCAGCTTTGTTAGTGTTACGAACAAGAGAATTTTGACATGGGTCACTTCTTGAAATGAAATAATACTGAATAAAACAGCAACAGTCTTCTATTCTGGAATAAATTCAGCTTACTAACCTGTAACTGTAATGAAAATTATATATTTGAAATCACAGACGTACGCAATATCCACTCGCAATTGTAATTTTAAATCACAACACACACAGAAATATATATGCATGAGTATTTATTTTAGAAATGGCTTATATACTGTAAATTTCATAGAGTTATTCTAAACATTGCATTAAAGTGAGAGTTTTCATAGGTTTCGTAAAATATATGTCATATCTAATGGTTGCATACTAAATTTGTAAGTGAAATCAATATTGAAAGTCCCCTATTATAACGAAGCAATTGTAGGTACATCCATGTATGTCACCGAAACACGACAAGTTTATTTCTTATTACATTTCATATACCCAATAATTAACTCCATCTCTTACTCCACGATCGTATCTACACACTGTTACTCGATCTGTTACTCGATTTGTCTTTCCTATTAGAAAACAACATATTGATCAATACTTTCTAGGTTCCATACTCGCAGGAAAAAATTGATGAAAATAATAAGCGGAATACTTTTAATCTTAGTCTGACTTTGGACTGAACAACATTAACTGAGACGGCATCGATAATTACTCTTAAAACTAAACCAAACACTTCACTGACTGCAAGAAATATAAGTGACTCACCACACACGTAACCTTAAAACTAACCATGCCTATGTATAATGCAATAGACGCCGTAATACACACACACACACACACACAAACACACATATATATATATTCGTAGCCACTTTAACATGGCTGTCCGTTCGAGCGGGCCCTACTGCGATTTTTTAACCCAAAGAGGACATCTCTAGGTGGTTAACGACGCACAGCTGCTTCAGATAAAATTGCAGGCTGCTACCAGCTTTAGCAGATGAGGTGTTCAATACTGAGGAGTGGCAGAAATAGCCTGAAACCAGGACTGGTCTACTGGTTCCGTCGCTAGGGGATGGTAGGGGTTCGCTCTCCTGCTCGCAATTTTATCGGATACAGCTCTGCATCGTTAACTACCAGGGTAGCAAAAATTCACATAAGTACCAAGGATGTAACAGCCTACTTATAAAAGTAAAGTTCCAGGATTTAGTGAAATGTTTTTGGATAACATGGATAAATTAAGAAATGGAGTTAAACGCAGGTGTTATTCAAATCTTTATACTTCCGACATATGTTTCGAAGAAAACATTAGTATTATTCCTGAGGGAATAAAATGGTGTAAAACGCTGGCAAGTTATTTAAAAAAATATATGTGTGTGCGTGTGTGTGGGAATGTATGTGTGCGTGCGTGTGTGTATATATATATATATATATATATATATATATATTTATATATATATATATCTATATCTGTGTGTGTGTGCGCGCGTGTGTATACCTGTTTAGTATTAACTATCGGGGTAAAAGTTGTACTCAAGGCTATAGCAGAGATTAATGATATCTCGCTTTGATCGAGGTCACCGCTTGCTACTCTGAGTTTCATTTGTAGACACACAAGATCTTCAGACAAGTTGTGACTGGACAGAAAGAGACAGATGAGAGAGAAGAGAGACGGAAGAGACACAGAGAGGCACCGTTGTTTAGGCTTTCGGATCATTTGCTCTGCGTGCTTCATCATAGCCTTACAACATTTTAGGTCATGTAAAATGATAACAAGTGACATCAGTTTGTTTACAGTACTTAAGACAGGCATTTCAATATGCTCACTTCAACTAATACAAGTCGCCCACAAATTAACATGTTGCCGAATTCAATGTGAAGTATATTCGACTGTATACCTCTTAACGTAAAATCGATGAGATGAGTAGAGTAGAATAGATTTTCTCATAGATCAATTCCATTAACCGTTTATTGTGAGAGCTAAACAACGACAACAAACAAGTTTGTTTCGATCCAACAAAAGAATGCCACTGTGTGGTGTGGAAACCGTGTTGTACTGAAAATTGCTGCCAAATTTCGCCCAGGTCACTGTCTTCCACTTCGAAGTTTGAAAAGCCAACTCATTGAATAATGTAGTCCTTTATAGATACAGAATGACGAAATATTTATTCTTGTGCCTGTACGTATATTTATGTACAGTACATATGTATGTTTATACACACACGTGTATTTATATGCATATGTAGGCGTACTGCGTCCGTGAGTGTGTGTGAAACTGTGTCTGTTTGTGTACCTCTCTCTCTCTCTCTCTCTCTCTCTCTCCATATATATATATATATATATATATATATATATATATATATCACAGTGGAACTGCAAACACATTGTCAATGGAAAAATAAACAATTATTTTATCATAATTCTATAAGTAGCCCACTTTCAATATACAACAAACATGGCATAAAAATACAAATATTTAAAAGTATTCTCTCAGATATATACATCTATAGATATAAAAATGCAGGGTTTATTTTGGTAACAGATTCTCTTGAAGACATGTTTTTTTCCTAAAATACACAAAGAACTTTTGGTCACGCTGAAGTTTTATTCTTTAAATCTATTTATTAGTTGTGGTAAAATATAGAAATCAATAACTAATATTTATTTTATTTTACTAATATTTTTGGCAAAATTCACTCGTTTTCAACATTTTTTATGCAATATAATAGGTGTAGTTGCCAAAACTAGGTCCATATTAATGCAAGTGGGTTTTTATCTGTATTCAAATGGAGAATGGGGGAAATTAGGTGCAATTTTCTCTAGTTGCACTGAGATATTTTACCATTGTTACCTTGTGTGAATATTATCCATTGTTAAGCTTCAACTGGTCTCAATTGTCTATTGAAACAGCTTTGCCAGGTAGAAATTAATTAGAATAGTTTATCTTACATTTCATGTTTCCGTTTTGGATTATTTATTCATTTTCATTCATTTTATTTTTCCAAATCTCTTTTGTAATTAATGAGTTTCTATCTACTATATTTCAACTCCTAGAACGCGTGTAAATTACAGAGCGTGTGTAAATTATAGTGTGTCTACAGCTATTTTCAGTAAAGATGCACTCAATGAGATTTGTACAAGGTTCAGCAAGATACAATGCATTAAGTTATCAGAAAATGCCATCAGTGCAGGTACAATTTCTAAATGATATTCTTTGTTAATGTTTTCGCTTTTTGTTTTTAATGGAATGTAGTTTGGATGGGAAATTGTCAGGAAGAGTTTAATTATCGGCAATTTTGTTGTTATTTTGCTATTAGAAAATTATTTTTCCTCCTCGCTGATTAGATCTACTCTGTCCGAAATATCAAAGGTCAAACTTCATTTGTATCTAATCCATTCCGTTACTTCAAACCAATAAGATATTCCTTAAAGTGAAACAATAAATTCGTAGGAAATTAATGATTGTCTGCAATAGCAAAAGCTTTGATTGCTGTAGCATCGGTCTGAGAAATGCCTACTGGTGACTTCCTTTACAACTCTTACAATTATGTCATGGAATTTTCGTGGAAGGAAAAAAGTATATTTTAATTTTCTTACTCTTTTTCGAATACTTTTTCCTTTGCAAATCCCTATCTAGTCAGTTAGATGCAGACAAGTTCGTTGCCCTACCCGCCCCCTGAGTATTCGGAACGTAAGAAACTTTTAACTTCTTAGGTCCAGGTTAATGGGGATCGAGTAGACCTATGTTCAGTGCATTCTAGTCATGTCAACCCCGTCTTTTATTAAACATCCCTTTCCTTTTAAATGATGATGAGTTGCGGTTTGTGTTGTAGTATCACTGCTAATTCTAGCGCAGTTTGGTCAAAGGACAACGTGGTCAATCTTTCTTTGATTCATTTTTATTCTTGTGTCTTCAAGTGTCACATTAGACGACTTTCCTTGGTAAATTATGTGTTAAACAACTCGCTAGTTGCTTTCACATTTCAATATTATGCGGACAATTTTTGGGGAAAAAAACAGGTTAATGTAAAATTAGCGTTTATTATTTCATATTTTATTTCTCGGAGGAGGGAGGAGAGCGTATGAATATCATTCTGTTTTATTTTTTAAATCTCATAATCAACTGATTAAAAATGTTTGTTCATTTAATGCTTAATATCTTATATTTATCCTATAGCAATAAACTACCTGTTTCTGTATGATTTTGCTCGTCGGTCTGCAGTAAACCAAATAGGACAATAACCAACGAATGAATGAATTACTGTTGATTATATTCAAGCAATATTTTGGGATAATTGTCTTTTTAAATTAGTAAGACTAAGAGACAGCGTGTATGTGTGCATGTATGTTTATGCGTGTATATGTGTGTATGTATGTCCGTGAGTGTGTGTATGAAAAAGGGTGTAAGGAAACAATAACAGTTACACAGTATTCAATGTTTACTTCTAAGACGAAGACTAAGGACACTCACTCATTTGGTAAAAGTTTAGCTGAAATATTCTCTGAATCCAGAGTAGAAAATTACCTTTTGTGATGCAGCAAAATTTACCTGAACAATAATTTATCAGAAGTTTTGAAACCTTGTTTCACTATCCAATATGGCGACTTAATTCTCTATTATTTAGTGTTATAGTGGGTGTGTTTTATGGTTGCATGTGTTTGTATACATTTATTTGTGTGTATGTCCATTTGTTTGTTTTGTGTGAGTGCGTTTGATTGTGTGTTTGTAGTTATATACATACAAGTACACATGTATATACACATATATGTGTATATATCCATACAGCGAATGCTTGTATAAACATCAAAGAATACACCCACGGTAATTAAATGTACATGTATTCATGTATGTTTACATGAATGTGTATTTATCTCTGGACGCACGTACGTATATACGTATGTATGTATTATGTATGTATATACATACACACACACACACACACACACACACACACACACATATATATATATATATATATATATATATATATATATAAATACACACACACACACACACACATATATATATATATATATATATATATATATATAAATACATATATATATATATATATATATCAACTTCTTCCCCTTCACCATCACTGTTGTCTTCATAAATATGTTAACATCAATTTTCCCTGAACTGGCATAGTTTGAACATGTTTGACATACGACATGTTATCAATCATCTTGATCCTTAATTATCCCTCCTGTGACGCTTATCATCTTATATCAGACCTCACCATATCTTCCCCACTTCTTCTATTTCTTCAATCTCTCTCGTCTACAGTTGTCCTTCATCAACCGCACACACGCACGCACACGCACACACATATTTACTCCCATCGCACCTCGTCTACCTGTATCAGTTTCTTACCATTACAGCTATTTTACCTGCACAATTTGAGTGATGTTTCTAACATACAATCACTCTCCCAGCTCGCACATACTCTACTTCTCATTTAACTGTACGTATCCAATGCATCATACTAAATCTATTACTTTCCAGCCTCTACATATCTTCTACGTTGAATATCCATGATTCACTACCGAACCACATCACAAATCTCGCCCAAGTTTCATGCATATGGCCTTTCTTTAAAAACCTTTTACAAGGTGAGAAGAGTTACTAAATAGGCCATCAAATTAGAGAAGCAGATGGGAATTTGGAGTGAGGGACACCGATGCAGGGCACACACAGATGTTGGTAGAGTGAATACAATTGAATTGTAGCAATAAGTATGGTGTTCCAATATAAACTCTGACGCGGGCCTTGTGCCGAAAGTAGAAAAGAAAAGATTATAAACTCTGAGGAGGTGAGTTAGCAGAATCGCTAGCACGCCGGGCAAAATGCTTCTCAGCGTTTCGTCTGACTTTACATTCTGAATTCAAATTCCACCGAGCTCGTCTTTGCCTTTCATCTCTTTGGGAGAATCGATAAAATAAATGCTAGTTGAGCACTGGAGGCGATGTAGTCGACTTATTCCCTTCTCTGAAATTTGCGGTCTTGTGTCACAATTTGAAACCAATATTTGCACAACTCTTAATATGAAATATAGAGTGGTAGAGTGAATACAATATAGAATGGTATTTACAATACAGCGCTATCAATATAAGGTAGTAGGGAAAAATAAGATATTTAGTGGTATAGAATATATAGTGTGGTACGTTTAAAACCATAAAGGATGATATGAGAAATAATATAGGATGTCATAATCAATACAGTGTGAAATGGTATGAGCAATACCAATATCGAATAACATGAATTATAACTATATGGTGGTAGAAGAAATAAAATACTGGATGCTACAGACACTACAATATTGGCTGGTATAGGCAATAAAATATGGGTAGATATGGAGAATAGGTGGGATGGTATGAAAAAATCATTAAAACAAAGACAAACTTAATTACTTCAATTTAATATCCATCACTTGTATGGAAATTGTTTTGATGTTGGGAAGACTAATTCTAGTAAAGGAAAATGTTGGTTATCGTGTTATGTTATAATTTGTCAGATAAAAATTGTTTGATTGTTAACATTACATCATAGATACTGAAACTAATTAATATTCTAAAAAATATTTCTATTTTGTTATTCCGATATTTTGAACAAAACAAAACAAAAATAAAGTTAAACTTATTTTAAAGATGGGATCAGACAGAAAAATAGTGATTTCATAAATTTTAAAATTAGAAAAAAGAAAAAATATACATACAAAATTTCTGAACAAAACATTAAAAAAAAAAGTCTATATTTCCAGTTCAGATGTCTATCCTTAGATTTGAAATTTTAATTAGCCAATATTGATTTCTTTTAAATAATGCTTCATATTTATATATATGCGATGAATGGGTATTATAGATGCAAGATGTTTCTGTCTTCCTCAAGAGTAACGTTATATAAGAGAAATAATATTGGTTTAATCAGGAATTGAAACCAGATTACAAGTACAGCTCACCAGGAGACATCTTGCCATTGTAAAACACACTGGAAATTAATTAACAGATGTCTAAATCAATTTACTATAATTGAATTTCATTAAATGTGATTAAGTGTATCTTGTTTGTCATCTTTTGTTTCTATTTTGTGTTTTTGTTTGGTATATCTTTCTTGACCTCTGAGGTCAACAAATATTAATAGTTAGCTAAATCCTAAACGGCACTCATTATCTTTAATTACCGGATTGACTGTGTATTTAGACTTTTTTTTTACAGTAGATTTGTTTATATTTGTGACACCTCACACTTGCATAATTTTCTGCAAACACGCACACATATAATACACGCACGTATATACACATACACACACACGCAAATACTACAAAAACACACCCATGTACACACACAAACACACACATACACAATATTCTGGTGGGTTCTGAGTTCCTATCCTACAAATATTATGTTCAGTCTCTAGACAAGTAATTCACGTAAAGGAATGTTATTTTCCCCAGTTTATTGACCCGACTTCTCCACCCAACGGATTTGGGATGTCATTTTAAAATTTCAGGCAAAAGGAAATAAACTCCGTGCCAATGAACACAACTGGTTATCTGGAGAAGTAATTTTCTCAACGTTAGTTCAATATTTTCTAATTTCCTTTATTTTTTTCAATGCGTTAGTGAGTGGAAGACCAATTTCTAGGCCTTTCGAGACTGGTAGAAGTTATCATTAGTTCAAGGGTTTGTTTCATATGTATCCAACTGAGTGGAAGAATAGTATTAGGAAATTGTTTCCTCAACACAGCTTCACCAAATTTTTGATAGAGAGTGCCAAACTAAGTATACAGGAATGTTAATGCATTAATTATATTCATTAAGAATAAAGCAAAAATAAGTGACTAAATATATATATATATATATATATATATATGTGTGTGTGTGTGTGTGTGTGTGTGTGTGTGTGTGTGTGTGTGTGTGTGTGTGTGTGTGTGTGTGTGTGTGTGTGTGTAACCAAATCCGAATTGTAAGTATAAGGTGATACTCTGCTTATTTCAGGATTCTAATTTCAAACCCTACTTCTGCAGCAATTATGTTATATATCTTTGATAAATGGTTCACTTTACCTCCGTTTGCTGTCTGGCAAACAGGTTACGATTGAGTAACAGGAGATATAAACAGTTGGAAAAAATATCTGTTTCCTTCCATGTTTGATTTTTGCTTGGTATTAATAATTAATTAGTGAAGGAGCGACAGTGCCAAAGACTCAAGTTTTCACTTCCTTCAAGACTAATGAGAAGAACTGGAGACGTTGTGCTCCAACCACACATCTGAACTCTGCAAAATTCTGGCATTCTAAGGGCTGGTGTTAAAATAGGTGACCGCTTATGTCCACTATTTAAGAAATCAGAAAGCAAAGTCAAGTTACAAATGATGCAAGGCAGGCGGTAAGTATATGCTCATTGAGGTAAGGAAACCTTAACGAAGGCAAATGTATACTAGTGTGTTTTAGATGGACACCCACTACACTAGCTAACAGAACCTGCAGTGATTAAGTGATTGCTACAACCTGTATATATATATATATATATATATATATATATATATATATGTCTGCCCTGAATGTATGTTCAATGAGTTGTTGATCAGAAGATATTTGCTGTGAAATCTCTTTATAATTTGTTGTCTTTTTAACCACATATTATTTTAAAAGCGATAACACTTCATGTATGTGTGTGCGCACACGAGTGTGTGCAAGATACACACACACACACACACACACACACACACACACACACATATATATATCATTAAATAAACACCGTTTCTATGGAATGCCAACTAGCCTGTGACAACTTTTGTAATAATATGAATTATTTCACCATTTATCACACAGTTATTGATTTCCTACTTAACGGTTTGGGCGATGTCTTTTATTTACATTTATATATTTATTTATTGAGGAAAGGAGCTATCTAACATTTTTTTATCTTCTCTTCTACATACAATATATATGTTTATATACACACATATATACATACACACAGACACGCTCATATATATATATACATACATACATACATACATATAAATATATATATGTATATATATGTATGCATGTATGTATATGTTGTTATGCATCATAATTTTAATAGGAACTTTGAAACAATGTATATAATTATAGTATATGTATATTCCTTCACGTGTCTACGTATTCTTTTATATATACTTAAACAGATATATAAACAATTCTATGTATGTATCTAGTTTCGAAATATATATATATATATATATATATATATATATATATATATATATATATACTGATGTTCATCGCCATGTGTACTTTTGTGCGTGTGTGCATGTATGTACATTTAGATTATAAAACATCAATAAACATAAAAACGTGTATTCGGTACAACTTGATCATAGTTGTTCACACTCATATATGCATATGTATATATGTGTGTGTGTTTGTGTATTTATATTTGTACATACCTATCCCTATATTTACACACACGCACACACATGCATGCACACACAAAACACACACACATATATATATATAAAGATATGTATGTGTGCATGCATGGCTTCCTGTATCTGTGTTGATGTGTGTGCAGTAAGTGCACGTAATGCGTAAGAGCAGAGATATTATATGTATACATATATGTATGTATGTGTGTGTATATCTATCTATCTATATCTATCTATCTATCTATATATATATATATATATATATATATATATATAGCGAGTGAGAGAGAGAGGGAGAGAGAGCGAAAGAGAGAGTGAGAGAGATAGTGAAAAGTGTGTTTGTGTGTGTGTGTGTGTGTGTGTGTGTCCGTGTGTGTATTTGTGCGCGCGTGTGTGTGTGTGTGTTTGTATTTCCACGTATAGATACGTATACATATGCAAGTAATACTTATACAAAATTATGAACACATACTATATAAACGCACGCACAGACACACACATACACACGCACACACTATTGCATTCATACAGATATTTTGTTGAACAACGCAAAGTCTTTGTAACAATCTGTTGATTGCTACATGAAATCATGCATTAAAGCAGAGGAAGCGGCATTTCACAATTCATCTCCTGCGCTGCTATCAATTGAAAGAGAGCCTGATTGAATCGGCAATTTGGCAAATATCACTTAAAATAGAATCGAGATACGTAAAGGAGACTGACTAACAATTATTGATGTAAATAAGGAAATCAACCAGTTGAGCAAACTTGTGCACATCTTTCGATGCTTACTGTAATAAATAGATTGATGAATGCGCAGACATACTGAACCAACAGACATGCATCTAATCACATCTCTGAGACCAGAGCTTTCAGCTATGTTTAAATGTGACATGTACGAAAATCAATGCATCTATGCTACAATATAGATATCTCTGATTGCATGCTACTAACATTTGTTAAGACATGACACATTTATGTTTCTTTTTTTATGATTATTATTTTGTTTTATATTCTTTTTGTGCCGGTGGAATTGAACTGGACATAGTAAGAAGCTTTAAGGATTTTTTTTCTTTTTTTTCTTTTATTAAATACGTAAAACAAAATTGAGCAAACACTGTTGAAGTCTTTGAAATGCTTTCTATGTCAGTATTTAAGTAAAATCATCTAAATTGATCTATGATGTTGACTCTTGTTTTTGTTTCCTTTTTATTTGTTATAAAAACGCGAAACGGCAAAAAAAAAAAGTAAGAAAGAAACTATAAGCCATACTGTGTATTTTATATTCAGGGTTTTCATGCATCTGGGTTTGAATACTAAAAGAGTTAGATTTATATTCCATACGTCTAGAGTTGATAAACTGAATAAAATGTTTATTTAATCATTCCTTTTTATGAGTTCTAATGGATTTCAGAGCAGGTAATTATCTTTCGTTTTCACACCATTTTCTACATGAACGGCATATATGCCATTTCATACTATGCTGTTCTCTCAAAGATAGGCTGGCGTCTATATTTTATGTAAGATATATCGAACTCGATGCTATCTTTCCAAGAATACAACATCACATTAGAAGCAGTCTATCAATTTAAAATTTCTGATACCAATTCACATTTTGGAATCTTTGGATATTCCTGTGACCCCTTTTAGAGCAGGTGAAGAATATTCAATTATTTTCACTGGGGACGATTCTATTTTTCGTGTGGAAAAGAGTAAAATGGATTGAATAGATGTAATAATATTTTTATATTTGCGTCATGCTTACAGACTCGTTACGCCAAAGCTTATTCGAATTTTCAAGGCATTTAGGCTGAAAGCAAAAGAATCCCCTACATCTGCATTGAAAGCCATTCCATCATAGGAAGCTCCATCCAGGTATCATAAGTACTTATTTTCAGGGAAGTATACTGGCACAATAAAAGTTAAGTCAAGGGTATTATGTGCTGCTAGATCCGAGAATCGAACGCCCAGCCTAACGATCATAAGCCTATGTCCGTAACAACTAAACCATGTGCTTTCACATGTCTAATCTTATTTAATTTATTGTATACAAAGCAAAGATTATATCAAAATGACTTCAGTTTCATACACAGAGTAAATGCAGGAAGGGTTCTGCATTCCTTCGTGCCCCTTAATCAATCTTGACAATGATACAGGCCATTTACACACACACACACACACACACACACACACACACACACACACACACACACACACACACATATATATATCTATATATATATATATATATATATATATATATATATATATATATGCATATGTGTGTGTGTGTGTATGCAGACGCACACATATAGACATAGATAGCTATGCATATGTATAACAGTGTTTTGTATGGTAGCTATAATCTACTACAGAACATAGCAATTTTTTGATGCCAAGACCATGTATTGTGACAACTGTAAACAATCGTATAATGTAAAGACAGATTGTTTAGAATCACCATCACTCTTCATCTTCCTATCGACTTCATCAATTGTACATTATAACAAGCCATACTGTATACAGTGTATTTTATACACACTACATTTTATTTTAGTTTTATTGATTCAAATTGAAAATGAAGAACATCCGTTTGTGGGGAATATTCTGCTGACTGAGACAGTGTGAAGCTGGAAATGTTATTAAATTTTGAATGTTGTCTGTTTTGTAATAGAAACATATGTTACACTGAAGAACGCATTCACCTAGTTTTGTACTGCAAGATTGATAAATCAGAGATAAACCTATTTTATTCAATAAAAGTCAGCATGTATGTGTGTTTTGTAATTAATATTCCTACAAGGTAGAGTATATACAAGACAATAAATAAATAGAATATGAATATCTTTTTGTTTATTAATTTAGTTATTTTTAATTTAAGATAAATATCTTGGTGTATATTTCCGTATGTTTTAATAATCAAAATCGATTTTTAAAGATAAATTGCCTCTTTGATGAACAGTCTGCAAATGGTTTCTGAGAATGATGAGTTTTCATATTTACCTTCGTAATACTTCTAGTATTCCATTTTTCCATGTTTTACATTTTTTTTGTGTGGATCTGTGTGTATGTGTGTGCGTCCATTTATTTAGAAATTAACATTGCCATAATAGTTTTGTCACAAATATACGCACTTCCAGTCCCCAGTCGGGAAATGTAAAATTGGTGTATAACTAGTTTGTTAGCCAGCAAATTGTTGTAAGTAGAGTTACCTGTCAAAAGGGTGTGACATCATAGCTGCATTAATGCAGATTGAACTTACGATTTGGGGATAAGTAGGACAACAACGTACCTGCATAAATCTAACTTGGTTACTATATCTTGTTTGCGTGAATTGCTTTGCATTATTCTTAAAGACAACAATTAATTAATGTCTTAACAGCTTTTTACATTCAGTTTTGTACTCCGGAATAGATTGAAAGCGATTACAAAGTTAACAAATAAGCAAGGAACGACGAAGTATTTGCTTTTTAACTTCCTATAATTTCTGATATGAAGTTTTGTCACCAGCTTAGTAGAAACAACTAACCTTCCTCAAGGGACGCCTTAGTTGGTTACAAAAACGAAATATGAGGCATCAGCTAAAACAAGGAAAGTTAAAATTTTGCTTCCTATTTTCCATCTTTGCTCCATTTTCGTATAAAGACATTTGTTATGATAGAATAAATGTATAAACCTTAATAATATTGACATGCGTGTGTGATGAAATTAGATATTTTGCTTATTTTCAGCAATTTTCCACGTTCGATGAAATAATTTGGCATGTGGCAAAATGGGATTTCTTGAAATTGGCAATATTAAGAACTGGAGGTTAAAATATTAATGTTTTAGAGAAAAAATAGTCATAATGGGGATAGTGAATCAACCTTCACCCACAAAAGGCTGAAATCTCGTTAATGACTACAAGAAAATCCATTATAAACTCAGCTCACCAATCAGGATTGCCTGAAAGCACATATATTTCGAGATGAATACTTACTGCGTGAAATCTTGAGACTGCAGGGACATTCAGTTGTGATTCTAGTCTTTAAGATCTATGATGTACAAAAGAATTTAAAATGGTGGGGATGAGGGCAATAATAAGAATAGTAATAATGGTGATTATTACTGAAACTGGTGATGGTGAGGAGGGGAGGAGGAGGAGGAAGAGGAGGAAGAGGAGTAGGAGGAGGAGGAGGGAGAAGAGGAGAAGAGGGATGCTGGCGGTGAAGATGTTGACGACGATGACGACGATGACAACGACGACGACGACGATGATGATAATGATTATGACGAGACGGAGATGATGATGATGATGTTGATGTGGATGAGATGAGGAGGATCCTCGTCATCATTTAGGCACATTGCCAGCAATTTTCCAGAGAGAAGTCTCCTTGATACTATCACCTCCAGTACACTTGACTGGTATTTTATTTTAGTCATTCTGAAAGGATGAAAGGCAAAGTTAGTCTGCCTGAGATTTGAACTCAGAACCCGAGGAAATACTGTTACATATTTTCCGACGTTCTCACAGATATTCTATTTATTGCATACCACGCATAATTTTGACAGCTTGTAACACGTGAGAGTGTGTTATGAAGAAAATATTTCTACGATGATCTTTGAAACAGACAGCAAGATGTCGTCTGTTTCAATGAATTTTCACTTGAGATAGAAAATTGCTCAGAAGTTCTTCCATTCCTGTGGGGAAAATATCTAACTTACAGAGAACTATTGAAATGCAATTTAATTTTGATACTTATTTAAAAAATATAAGGCTTGGTTGAATTTCATATAAAAGATACGCATAACAACTTGCTTGTGGAATAATTAATAAACGCATTCCGTAATTAAGAAGCTAATTATGATTTCATACTTCTCATGCATGATAGGCCAAGATGTGCTGGAGGTGCTTTCTTTAAATATAGAAACATATAAAATTGACGCTTACATATACTAAAAGTATGTGGACTGCTGTTTAATTGTGTAGTGGAAATATTACTGTAGAAGAAAACTGAACAATTGATTAAATGTTTAAATATTTGAGATTAATTGTTAATAAGCTAATAATTAGCTTCAACTTTAGAGACTAAATATTTCTTAGCTAAAATTTAAAACACCATATTGCAGCAGATTTGTATCTCCGGTCGTCTTTCATCATGTGTCTTATTCGTGGAGGTGCATGGCTTAGTGGTCAGGGTGCAGGACTCATGATCGTTAGATTGTAGTTTCGATTCAAAGACCGGGCAACGCGTTGTGTTCTTGAGCAAGACACTTCATTTCAGATTGCTCCAGTCTGCATGGCTCCCAGTCGTCTTCGACACCCTGGAAAGAAGTTGCATCATGTGATGGCTCGATTCTGATTGGTCAGTTAATCGGCCAATCACGTAAAATGGTTGTTAATAAGCCGTGACTTTTATTTGGCAATTTGTCGATTCGGTTTCGAATCTGCTTGACCTTCTGCTGATATAACAATTAATTCCATGTGATCCCTGAATATAGAAAAGGACTTGCTTCTTGTCTGGAAGGTAAGAGATCTCATAAAGACATTTGCACAACATCACTTTACTTTAGCAACTTCGGTTTTCATTATGGAAATATGTACATCCGTCAAAATGTGTGCATCTTTTACTTTTTTTTTTATTAACTAGACACCATCCTAAGAAATATTGTTTCGTATTTTCGCGCAAGGCTAGAAATGTCTGATTATGTCAACACGTCAGTACTTAACCTGGACTTATTTTATCGACCTCAAAATGATGAAAGGCAAAATTGTTCTCAGCATAATTTGAACTCAGTGCGAAAAGGTTATAACTAAGCATCACAAGTTATTTTGTTCGATGATTTGACGATTAAACCAATCCACCACTTTAAGAACTACTACTTTCAAATTTTGATACAAGGCCAGCAATTTCGAGGGATTATATCGACCCCAGTGGAGCACTGAGGTCGATATAATCCCGAAAGGATGAAAGGCAAAGTCGACTTCAGCGATATTTCAATTCAGAACTTAAAGACGGAAAAATGCCTCTAAACATTTGGTCCGGCGCAGTAATGATTCCGCCAGCTTGCTGCCTTACCACTTTAAGAAATATCAAAACTATATTGTTTAGGAAATAAATGCTCACCTAGAAACAAAGCTTTTAGTGATGGTCTTTTCCTTTCTTTCTCAGCTACATTTCTGTTCCACTGATATTTCTACTCACAAACTAGCATCGATAAATCACAATACAATTGTCATTCCCCACACATTCAACTATTCAAACACTACAGCTGTTACTGTTCCTCTTACTGTTACTACTACTGATACATTTTTCTGCAGTACATTTCTTAACCGTCACTCCCGAAATACTAAGACGAAGCTGGGTAGGAATTGAGAAAATGAAATGCAAATTATTCTAATCAATGTTTAATTAAACAGCTCAGAAGAAAACTTTAATGAAGGGCAAAGTAATCTCAGCGGAAAAATAGTTTATATGTCAGCCAATTTTAATGGTTATAATTAAAAGCTGGAATAACAAATAAGCATTTTTTCTTTCCCGATTGAAAATTAATTCTATAATCATGTTTCCAATATCTAATTTTGTCAGTCAATGAAATAATTCCACCATTTGGACAAAAATTAAATTGATTAAAGAAAAGAACTGATAAATAAATATATTTTGAAAGCTCATTCATTTAAGGAATTTGAAATTGAAGAAAATTTAAAAGAAAAACGGAAAACTGAAATAAAAGTGACAGCTAAGTGAAAGAAGAAAGTATTTCTAGATAGAATGATTTGAGCCATTCTATGTAGAATGATTTGAATGCGAAGAATAATAGATGTGAAGAACTTTGTTCATTTAACCTCAACGGATTTCAAGGAAATTTAATCGTTTTTAATTGTAGTGAAGGTAAAGTAGAAGTATTCAAACTAATGTTTGGAAAAGTTGTTATTATTGGCAAATTGAATAATTTAAAATCCATTTATCAAATTTAAAGTGAAGAAAATAAAATTTAAAATAATATAAGAACGAAATGAGTAGTACAATTAATTCTGAAGATATATCAATGCATTTCAGGAGAAGACATATGTTATTCAGTCTAAATTTGTTACACACATTTTACCGGAAATTATTATTACTAATTTACATTAAATGTAGCAATTTAATTCGAAGAAATTATTCTTGCTGTTTTTGTTCTTTTTCTTCAAACAAATGCATCAAAATAAAGAAACACTTTTCCATATGTTTCTATATTCTTCCTTATCATTTACCTATTCAATCATCACTATCCTCCTCCACTAGCAACATCTTCATCCCCTTTGGCAGGATGCTCTGCCCTCTGCTATCGCAAACGATAACCCTGTTCGAAATATAGATGGCGATTGCTTTTGCACCTTTGCCCCAGCTTAAGATGACTGGCGTGGAGGAAATATATGCATCTTTATTTCTATATACACCCATGAAAAGATTCTCTGTATATACATCTGAAATATTTTCTGTTCATATTTTTATTGATATGCTTTAGTCAGAAATACCTTTCAGTTGATCTGTAGCAGAATAAAATAAATTGCTTCTTCGTGAATGTTCTGTCAGTCCAGCACTTTATATATTTAATGATCCATGCTGGATTAGAATTTTGCTGCATACTTCATCATGCATAGTTTGATGGAGTGGAATATAGAGCATGAGAGTCTGATGTTTTACATCTGATTTTCTGTTCCATCCCTTTCTTTTGTGTTTTCATGTATATATATATATATATATATATATATATATATATATATATATATATACGTCTAAAGTTTTACAGAGGACTGGTTTTATCATTGTGTGGTGGATAAAATTCCTCTGCTTTTGTTAAAGCTGATTGGAAAATCTTCCCATACTTTGAAACTATCCAGAAATAAAACTGATACTGCAGCTATTTTACTACACCAATTCTATCTTTGGTTCTGTAAAAAGATGCAGTGGATATAAAATAGCTTCATAGATGTGATGTAATAATGTATCATTGATATTTATATAAAATTGATAAGAAGAACAGGACAGAACACTAAATATACTTTTTATTGTAGCCATTCCCTGTCATACAGTATATCGATTCATTCACGACTGTCATGATCTCTTATATCTTAAACGGATTT
Source organism: Octopus bimaculoides (assembly GCF_046866305.1). Taxonomy (NCBI): domain Eukaryota; kingdom Metazoa; phylum Mollusca; class Cephalopoda; order Octopoda; family Octopodidae; genus Octopus; species Octopus bimaculoides. Next base: position 2,477,215 of record NC_142940.1, read on the forward strand.
TGTAGCATATGGGACGTATATAGAGATTTCAGGGCACTAGCTCGAACTCCGAAACATATTGAAGCGACAGATTCAGAGGGCTATTACTCACAAGTCAATCACAGTGCAGCACAAACAATTTTGAAAGAGAAAGACAGGCAGGGAGGGAAGGACTGACGACAGTGAATGATTAATACTTTATTCATCGACACTATGAGCTTCAAAGCAGAATTGAGTCTAATCGAAATGGAACTCGACTCACAAAGTCTGTAGCAATCACCGAGCTCATTTGTACGATGCTCTTAGAATTATATGAATCGATCTGACAAGAGACGAGCTAGTAAAGTCATATTTGATGTTGGCTCGTTTGTTTAGGACATTATTCTTTGTTATTGCTGTATCTTGCATTTGTGTTACTTGTTGGAAACATTAGGGAATCGTGGTCTATTCTGTAAATTTAGGAATAGTCTTGGGACATAGGAGAAAGCTTCAAATATGACCAAGAACGCGCACATCAAATATTTTCTCTAACTCAGTGAAAAACATGTGTTTATATATATGTGTGTGTGTGTGTTTGTATATTTGTGAATGTAGAAGAGTGAGTGTGTGAGTGTGTGTATTTATACGCGTGTGTATATGTATTTATGTTTGTGTGTGTGTGCGTGTGTATGTGTGTGTGTGTGTTGAAAATTCCTCACAACAACCAACGAAACGAGTCTAATACATTGCAGATAAAGTTTGGCAGAGCACATCTACGCGCCATAAGTGTGTAACAGTCTGAGCAACAACGGCGGAAATTACCAATGAATCTGCAGCAAATATAAATTCTTCTTGAGGTATTGAGCGACCTCAGCTTACGCTTTAAACATTCACATTTATGAACATATACACACATATACCTAAATATCATCCTTTTACACAAACACTCATAAATACGTATATGTGTGAGTATACACACTCCAAAATGCATGCGAACAAGCAGCGTACGTGCATATTAATGTGTATATGTGTGTGCAAACGGAAGAAATTGTCTGTTTCAGTTTCTCTTTCTCTCTCTCTCTCTCTCTCTCTCTCTCTCCTCTTTCTCTCTCCTTTCTCTTCTGTCTTTATATATATATATATATATATATATATATATATATATATATATATATATATATATATATATATATATATATATATATATATATATAATATATACATATATTTATATATATATGCAAACAAGCTTATATACACCTTATGAGTGTATGTGTGTGTGTGTGTATGTGTGTGTGTGTGTGTGTGTGTGTGTGTGTATTGTTTTGTATGTGAGATGAATGCAGTTTTAGGAATACCCTAATGACATATAGATTTGTAGGTTGATAAACAGATTGCTAAGCACATATGGAAGCCTGTATATGCAATAAGACAGGCAAGCATCCTGTGTATATTAAGTATATTAAACCTGTTATAGGCTGGCTATTACGTGATATTCTTATAAACAAATGTAAATATATATTCAAACATATTTTCAAATACATACATATAAACCAACCAACATAAACAACGAATCACAGGAATGGAGGCACATATATGCAGACATAGATCATGTGCACTTGCATGTTTCTCTACTTAAGTGGCTTTTGAATAACTATACTGAAAACAATGGATTAAATTGCTTTCCTTTTATATGAAGACTTTACATTAATATGGCGAATATTTGAAAGCTTATTTCCATAAAATATTGGGGTACTTTGAAATCACTAAGTAGTACTGAGTTTTTATACACTTATGTACAAGCTCTCTCACCAATACATATCTTATACACAAACATATAAGCATGTATATATGTATATATATATGTTAGTTACAGGAACACTTTTGTATATGTGTGTATATTGTAAACGTTGTTGTATGATTGCGCTCCCTTTGTTGAACTCTTCTTCTCCTCCACGTTGTCATTTTTCCCTTCCTCCTCTATTTATGTTCTTTACACCAGATACATATCTTCTCGCTTCTATTTTTACTATTTATTTTTAATCTGCTAAATTTATACCGGCTTTCTAAACGTAGACATGTATTCGCCTAGATGCACGTGTACACACTTAAGTGCATATACACATACACAAGTATATGCTAATATATCTGTGTGCATATATGCCAATATGTGTTTGAGTAACTAATCAACTATGCATATATATATATATATATATATATATATATATATATATATATATATATATATATATACGTAAGCATATATATATGTGTACATATATACACACATATATATATACATATATATACATACATATCACAATGTATTTTATTAAGCTCACGTTTCTTTCTCTCTTTTCCGCTCGTTTATGCTATGTATGTGTGTGAATATCTGCCTGTATAGTTATTTATTTTCGTATATAAGTATGTCTAGTGAGACATAAGTAATGTATAGACACATATTTATGTATAACTGCATAAGCACACAAGCACATGTGCACATTTATGTGTGTATGCATATACATTTATCATGTAATGCTTATATATATATATCCTCTATGTACACACATTTATACATATATACACTCATATACATACACATATACATACACAGGTACATATATATGTGTGCGTATGTATGTGTGTGCATGTGAGTGTGTGTATGTTTATTTTGTCGTTTTTTTCTTTTATTTGTTTCAGTCATTTGACTGAGGCCATGCTGGAGCACTGCCTTTAGTCGAGCAAATCGACCGCAGGACTTATTCTTTGTAAGCCTAGTACTTATTCTATCGGTCTCATTCGCCTAACTGCTCAGTTACGGGGACGTGAACACACTTTGGTTGGCCCGAAGCTATAGTAGAAGACACTTGCCTAAGGTGCCATGCAGTGGGACTGAACCTGGAATGATGTGGTTGGAAATCAAGCTTCTTACCACACAGCCACTCCTGTGCCTATATATGTATATCTATCTATCTATCTATCTATCTATCTATCTATCTATCTATCTATCTATCTATCTATCTATCTATCTAGATAGATAGATAGATAGATAGATAGATAGATAGATAGATAGATAGATAGATAGATAGATAGATAAATAAATAGATAGATAGATAGATAGATAGATAGATAGATAGATAGATAGATAGACATGCAGGAAGCTTTTGGACACGTGCAAGAGTCGTCTAGAAGCAGTCATTAAAAACAAAGGCTATGCCTTTGACTATTAAAGGAAGATATTGGACTCAGTAAACCTAGGGTATGAATAATTTTGAACATGGCATTTTTTAAAAATCCATGAATAAAATAATCCTGAAATGAAGAATCTCTTGAATTGTGTATTGTTGTTATTTTTTCTCTTGTTGGTCACTCATAAACAAACTTGACAAAATGCATATATACACGCACATATTTGTGTGTGCTTGATTGTATAGATATATACATAAATATATGTGTGTATGTATATATTTGGGTGTCTGTGCACCTGTGTGTGTATGTGATTATATACAAAATCACGTTTAGTTTTCATTAATCCTTTTATATTTAGTTGGAAATAACTTAGTCACATGTGGAAAGCTAATCATTATAACACATTTGCACGGCATATGTCGGATACTTTAGATGGCGGAATAGAAGGATGGAAGAATTCAAACTTCTCATCAGTTTTGAATATTGGTCTTCTACACTAGTGTTCAATTGGTTTGGTTTTCAATCATATTCAAGTGATAAGATTAATAATTCGAAATATTTCAATTTTCATATTAATAACGCATCTTAGAAATACAGACAGTTAAAATATGATAAGTTTAAGAATTTATCTTCTACATTTCCTAACTTTTTGACATAGGTCTTCGTTCCATTATTCAGCAAGTATAAAATATAAAAATGACCCAATGTGTTTTCACTGCTATTACAATAACTTCGCCTGATAGCAGAGGAATTTCTGTAAAGAATACGAGGGTATTTTTAGAATTTCTTTTCTTAATGTCATGTCCATTTTCCAATATTTCTCTTGAAATTTATGATGTGAATTTATGATGTAAGTTGAAATTTATGATGTAAAATTCAAATATATGAATTGTATTCTGTGTAAGAGTTATTTACGTCAAGCAATGTTTATTATATTCACAACAGATTTGAAATTAAATTGACTCTGTTAAAAAAAAGTTGAACAAAAATGTTCAACTAAATTTTACACACGCACACACACACCTGTGTACACACATGTGTAGGCATGAGTCTATACATGTTTATATGCACATACGCAACTAAGTAAATTTCTGCCATTTACAGATACACTGTCAACCCTCGGGTGTTTGGTTGTCTTTAACAGGGCGCAGAATCTTTTTTTTTTCTTTGATAATTTAAAATAACTGGCTCCTGATTTCTAATGCAGGGAGTTCTAGTGGTTAGTACAATAAATTTGTCAAGAGGTAGAGAAATGGTTCTTTGGGTGTGTCTTAGAAAATAAGGTACAAGATCAACCAGTACAGAGGAACTGAGGCCATCATTGTCGGAAGAGAATGTATATTCTTTTTTTCTTAATGAAAGTGTGAAACTGTGCGTTACTTTGAGGGAGATTTCGTTGCTATTACAAACACATCGTGTGACCCCGTAGTGGCTTCCCACAAAGTGAGTCTTAGATTTTGCAGAATTAGCCAATATTAATCATTCATCAGTTTTAATTTCACTTATTGCTATTGTTTTTAATATTTCAAATTTACGCTCACAAATCCTCTGTTATTTTGGCACGTTATTAGTTTTCTTCGCCCAACGTTTTCTTTAAAGGTATATTTTGTTGGCCTGCATCTCTGTGAGATAAATGAAAAGAAGAAGAAGAATCAAAACTGTTCAGTTTGATAATAAATTTGATATTGATCTTTGTTTTATTTGATAACAGAAAATAAATTATTGATTTGTTTAATTAATATTTAATTTAAGATAATGATGAGTCTAAAGAGTGTTTTTTAGGTACGTTTTCTTTTTTACACTGATCTGTTTAATTTAGTGAATAAAATAAATGAATAATTAATTTGTTTACTTAATTGTTAATTTAAGAGAATAAATACTGGAGCTTAATGTAAATTCTGAGGAGAAAGTCTAGCACCATAAATGATAATAGTGACACCAACAAGGACAATTACGTGGAAGATAGAAATAATGGTAATATTACTGGTTCCATTGCATTCTTCTTCTTCTTCTTCTTCTTCTTCTTCTTCTTCTTCTTCTTCTTCTTCTTCTTCTTCTTCTTCTTCTTCTTCTTCTTCTTCTTCTTCTTCTTCTTCATCATTTCTTTCTTTCTTTCTGCTTCCTTTCCATGCCATTTGTTTTTGAACGGTCTCGTAGTACATTCGTTTTCGTCTTCCATGAAAAGTGGCTGTGAACTTATCATTCAGCAAAACATTTCTGTGAGTGATCTAGCATGACCATTCTCATGGTGTAAACTGAACAGGAGGAAGAAAGAAGTAGAAAAAAGATCGAACCTAGCAGTTTATTGTCACTTTACCGAATCCTTAAAGACGAACGACAAAGTTTACCACGGTGGGATTTAAATACAGGGAGCAAAATGCGTAATACATACATACATACATTGTAGTCTCTAGAAATCCGAGATTGTTCTGCAGTTTTTGCTGAACAACAGTTGTTTTCGTTTTCGTTGTTTAGTTCCAGGTCATCTCACAGAAAGCTGGTCTATGGTCAAAGCATTTTCATCTGCGGCAGTCCCATCTTTTTTATTCAGACTTAGTATACAAGGACTAGTAATCATTTCAGTTTTAAGATATAAATCGTGGATTAAAGAAGACTTGACTATTCTTTCTAGCCACTTAAACACCCACATTGAGCTCGTCCGCAGAGCAAATTTCGCTCATGATCAAATTGAAAACGAAATTCATATAAACCCTATGAGAATATTTTTTAAGCCTTAAGATAATGTTTTCTACTATAGACACAAGACCTGAAATTTGGGGGAAGGGCAAGCTGATTATGTCAAACGCTGTGAGCAACTTGTACTTATTTCATAGTCCCCAAAAGGATAAAAGGCAAACATCAACCTCGACGGAATTGGAACCAAAACATAAAGACGGACGAAATGTATTTAAGCTTTTTGTCCGGCGTGCTAACGTTTGTGTCAGTTCATCGTCTTAAGCCTTGAAATAATAAACCTTATAAGTTACAAAATCAACTATTTCTTTCAGCTCAAACGCGTTCTCACAGCTTGCTAAGATATATTTGACAAACAGACATTCCCCATCCCCAACTGATGATTGTGTATAAAATGCATGAACCATTGTGATATTGAAGTGCCGATTGTCATACTTATATCTAGTTAGACAACTGGATATGTAGATGAGAAAAATGTTAGAATATGTCGACCATTTTGTAAGGGAATCTTAAATGTAACATACGCACTTTGTCTTCAAGTTTTCAGTTCTTCGATCGCATGATCGGATTATTGTATCTCTCTCACTCCCTTTCTCTTAAACTATACTCCCTTCCTCTCTTTTGCATAGGTACAGGTATTTTTATTTATATATGTGTATGTTTGTGTGTGCGCACTGACGCGTGTTTATATGGATGTAATTAATCAGTTTTATTTCAAGATGTTTTGCCAATAGAGAAAGAGCCGGTTTCTAACCTAGATCCAAAGCTCCTTCATTGGAATTTCAACATCAAAAGGGCATTGTATGTTTGTATGTGTGTGTATGTGCAGATTTGTATGTTTTGTTTTATGTATGTGTGGATAGATAGATAGATAGATAGATAGATAGATAGATAGATAGATAGATAGATAATGTGAATTTGTGTGTGTTTGTATGAATGTTAAAATCTACCGTTCTAAACTAATGCGTCGAATTATGTCAACACGTAACCCTGCGTTTCGATAAATAGTTTTCAATAATATAAATACCAAAACTTCACACTAGAGTTTATATATATTGAAGCTACAGCATAATGGTCAATGTCCAATACTTGAAAAGAGTGAAAGAGTCAGCTATTTCCCCCATTTCCTTTGACTCAAGCTTACTGTCTTCATGTTTTGATTAGATATTTTCCAATAATAAGTCATTTGTAATGTTATTTTTCTAAAGTCTATGGTGTTATCATCCGGTTTGCATCAGGGCAATGTTATCATATGAAAAATATGTATTGAAACGAAAAGATTATTGTGGTTATTGTTTGAAATTAATAGAAGAAAAGTCCAGAATTCTGAATTAAGATTGGCTAATATCAACCTTTGTATCTTTGTTGAATATTGAATGTCTTGAAAATATCTCAGTGAAAAATCTTTTTCCTTTACTATACTTTCACTTTCATTTTTGGTTCAAGAGAATTTACCCTAGGAATAGTATATATGTAGGCGTTATAAACGATATTGTAAAAAGGCGAAACAAAAATAAACAAGTCTGAAGACAGTGCTAGTTACCGTATTGTATTTGAAAGAGTTGATTCAGTAAAACGAACCCTGTTTAAAATATTGTTATAAAGAGTACGTTTAACAATTATAACGAATAGGTTTTATGTTAAATCCGTGCTTTTGTTATTGAACCTGTCAATCTGACAACGTGTTAATACGCATTTCTCAAAGAAATCCATACTGTTTTCTAGGAGGGTGTTAAGAGCCATCAATGAAATTTATTACAGGGGCTCTGAAAGGCTCTTTAGTCATGTTACGAGATTATTATTGCCCTTTCCACTCCAAGAGCTTTACGGTAAACTTTGGTTTTAAAACGTGGCTACTATCATTTGTTTTAAAAGAAGTCACGTGGAAACTTATGCCCTCCAATATTGTAGTTGACGTTTGAACTTACACAGAACAATTCAATTCACAGCAATTGTTTCTTGTTACAACAAATGCTTCAACAACACTTACCTTGAAGCAGAAATTGCTCCATGAGACGCTTTTGCACCGAGAAATAACAACAACAACAATGGCAGTGGCGACAACAACATCAATATCAACAATGAAGGATTTTCTTTCAGTTACATAGCGTTAACTGGATCCGAAATCCCATTGTTGAAAAGCAAACTTCTTAATTATGCGGTTATAATTTAGATTGCTTATTAATATAATTAAGATAAGAACAATTAGGAAAGAACGCATTCTTTACTTGTGATTTAGAATCTCTGCCGTAGATAACCAGAAGCAATTTTGTTTCCATATATCATGTCAACTTTGATAAACGAAGTCCTCATTCGTCACTCTGCACTATTTCCAGTCGGTTTCTGTTATCGGTCAAAATTTGTGTTATTGTGCTATAACCTTTCTCTGTTAGGATGATGAAAAGCCATAAAAATATCTTGGCTTTATTCCACAATAAAGGGAATTTCATTCAGCATCGTAACCACATTTCACACTTACCTTCATTTTAAAATGTCATTTTTTTCTTCATTATATTGTAACTCAATAATGTCTCCAGTAATTCAATATTTTTTTGTTATTTCATTTTACACACAAACAGATTCTAACCTCGGTAAACCTTATTTGAAAGCTGGCAGCCGCCATTTTGTAATGAAAAAAGAGGTCACGTGTAAAGTGAATGTTGAAAGTTGAAGTTTGATCTGAATGCAAGCATTGGATTCCTAGCAATTGTTATTTGTTATAACAGATGAATAAGAAAGTACAATGTTTCCCCACCCCTCATAGAATTTATGCGTACGAGATGGATAAAGTGAATAGGATAAAGTAAATGCCCTTCGGAATACATGTTTCATTTTCTTTCCATGACGTTGCCATCGAATAGACTTTCGTTTTTAGTTGTTTACTCGCAACACATTTTAAAGACCAGTGTTTCACATGCCGTCTCTTTTCAATGCACTCAAAACACTTTATGCCTTGTAAAATCCCAAATAAAAATTCATTATATATTTTTCCAGACAACGTTTTTTTTTTACATGTCATCATAATATTTATTGTTGCATATAATTTCAGTTTGACATTTTTTTTTATATCAAACTTACATTTTTCGAAACTTTTCATATTTATTTTTATCAAAAACTATTTTGTCTTAATATCGTTTATTAAGATTTTGCTTTTAAATTTTTGATGTTAGTTTTTTTATATATTTCTTACCATTATGAGTAAGAAACAAGAATGAAAAATGGAAATAAAACAAACATACAAGGAAAGAAGAAAGAAAGGTCAGCAATATATATTACCAATAGAAATATGAGATTTATTGATCTACGTTCAGAATATTGACGACCTGTGTGTCTTTTCTGTAACACCGTCTGATCTAAAGAAACTGTGAAACTATTACGTCTAAGAGAGCAATTTACGAAAAAGCAACTGGAAAGGTGTGTATAATACATTAAAGCTAGAAAAGACGAAGCGGGTTAGTTGAAAGACGCCAGACTTTAGATATATTTCAAAAGCCAAACCGAAAATTAACAATTGCTTCATTGCTTCTTTTAAGATACCACAATGAATAGCAAAATGCTGAAAACCACGCACCATTTGGGAGGCACTAATAATACTTTTACCCCTTGATATTCTTTTCCTACTCCTTAAACTAGATAAAGATAATTTCAAGTCGGTTCCGTGCAGTAATTATACTGTATCTTGCCGGATTTATGAATGAAGGAGGATACTGAAAGCCGGTTTTGTATGAAACTCGAAAGGACTGAACGAAGCAACGAGATTTTATTGAAGGCCTATGGGTGTTTTGTGAAAGTTGAAAACATAATTTCTCTATAAATCGTTGGAAATATGCAAAGAGACAAACTTTTGATCATAAGAGTAACCTTGAATATAATAAAGTTTTTTTGCAACAGTATTACACGGTGTATAAAGATGGCCGTGTACCATCTATGACAGGATGGTTTGGAACCATATATGTCAAAAGAAATACCTAATATATTCAAAATTCAAAGTGATTCATCGCCAACACCTTGTCATTAAAAGACTGATCTACTCAGAATCTTTCTTCAAGCCAAATTTATATAATCTACGCTGTTAACAAAATCACAACTAAGATATTCACCATTCGGTTATTTCAGCAGTTTCGAACGGTTGCTTCTTTGACTGTGAAAAACCATTTCACACTTCTTTGATTGTGAAATGGTTTTTTACTAGAATCGCTCCTTCTAACTTTACGACATTCGTATTGAAATGATAAATAAGTGTCTCATAATAATCTTTTCTACTACAGGCACAAGGCCTGAAATTTTGGTGGGAGGAGGTAACTCAATGACATCGATCCCACTGGTTAACTGGTATTTATTTTACAGACGCCGAACAATAAAGGGCAAAATCGATTTCGGTGGAGTTTGATCTCAGAAAGTAAAGACGGACTAAATGTCGCTATGTATTTTATCCGGCGCGCTTTACAACAGTTAAAGGATAATTTCGTGACAAGGTTTAATAACATATGTTTCTGTCTGGGTGAAGAACCTATTTGTGAACAAACTAGGACCGCATTTTGAGTTACAGGAGTCTCTTATCATGTTACAAATGAAAAAATAAATAAAGATACGGTCTTTTAAATGCCGAGGAATGTACGAAATATGGCATCAATGCAGGATGAGATTTACTATCGCATTTTATTGCATTCTCATCTTTCTTTTTATCGGACGGATGTTTTAGTACACTAACCCAAATTTGGCTCAAGAACAGAAACTAAATGAATAGAATGAAGTGTGGAGATTTACGACAGCAGAACCAAAAATTTGCAAAATTTGTTGCTGGACTTCATTCACAGGAATCACATTAATTAAGAATTACTTGTATCTTAATTGTTCTCACTTTAATTATATCAATAAACAATGTCTGTTTTCTTAATTATTCTTATTTTAATCATATTAATAAACCTGTTTACATTCATTTGAAGTTTAATTAGAACCATCACCTTTATTATAAAAGGGCGGAAGGTGGGATGGCAGTGTCATTGTGTTTTCGGCAAATGTTTCGAACATGGAGATTGTAAAACACTAACGCAGATTACTATGACAATTACGAACCAACAAAATATTCAGATGGTATCTGTTACAGCTGCTGCTCTTCTTTGTTTACGAGGAAATCGTTGTCTTCAAATCTCACATATCATACGTCCTCATTTAAACATGAGAGAATATGGAGGTTTATTTCATGTATGGTGATTTTGGCTAGACTGGTCAGTCCATACTATCGGATAGCGTTGGGGGAAAGCTGGCTCGACAGACAGTCAAACACATCGGTGTGTGGTTGAGTCCAAATCTTCATATAAACAAAAACTTAATTAGGCTATGAGCAGAGTAACTAGTCACACCAAGAAATGGGCCGAGAGGTACCATACTATCTATTCAACTATCTAATACTTTCCTGGTTATTCTGGCCGTGCCAAGGAGGCAGACCTTTTGTAACTGTTCTACTTGGCACTCTATTCCAATTTCCTTGATATTCCTCTTGATGTCTTCTGATACTGTCCCCAAAGATCCAATACTATCTTCAGCTTCTTCATTTTCTAAAGTCGGGCTCGTATTTAGGAGTACTGTGTATGTCTGTTGTTTCGCTTTCTTTCTTCACTATTCAAAGGGGCACGAAAATTTATCATTAGCATTATTGTTGTTGTTGCTACTGCTGATGTTGTTTTTGTTGTTGTTGCATGCATTTCCATCCGGATTCTTTCTCAATACTCGCTCTGCCTGTATACTGGTCATATACTGTCTTTCGATTTTTAAGAACGTTAACATCAAGTCGTTTCGTATTCTTTGTTGCTTTCAGTTTCAACGAATTCTCACAATACACTCTCTATTTACTATGTATCACTTTCTTTCATATTGAAAATATTTCTTCATAGATTTAATATGACATGATTTATTAGATCTTTGGTGACTGCAGTATTGATTTTAGTCCAATTGTTTATTAACTTAATACAAACACTGCCTACACGCTATTTTGTCGGTAGCGTGTTAGCGCTAATGCACTATGTATGTTTGTAAATGTTGAAGATGGTGTATACGCATATAAATACTATGAGTGTGTATGTGTGTGTGTTCATGTGTGCGTACATAAACTCAAGTATATATGTATACTGATACGTATAATTAAACTTTTTGCCATAATTTTTTTAAAATGTTGATTTATTTATTTCTTCAGCAGATTTTTATTTTTCCTTTTTACTCGTAGTTCTAGATTCAATTTAGATTTTTGCTTTCGGGACAAGGTGGCAGCGGAGGCGGCGGTGGTGGAGGTTGTGGTGTTTGGTGGCGGTGGTGGCGGTGGTGGCGGTGATGGTGGTGGTGGTTGTAGTGTCTTACTGTTGCTAAAGATTTCGTGGTTTTCGTCATCGTTTTTTTTTTATTTATTTACTTATTTTCTGTCTGTAAATTAGAGAGCATTTGATTGTTTGTTTATAAGTCATCATAAAACCAGTTTATCATACATCTTTATGATTATAGATGTCACTGCTTGCATTATTATTATTATTGTTGCTGTTGTTGCTATTGTTGTTTTTGCTGATGTTGTTATTTTTATTGTTCTGTTGCTGATGTTTCGTTGCGGTTGTAATTTTGGCTGCTTCTGCTGCTCTTTTTGGCAGACGATGGTAGTGTTGATGCTGATGTTGATGGTAATGATGATGATGATGATGATGATGATGATGAAGATGAAGATGATGGTGACAACAACGACGACGATGATTATGACGGTCTTAAAAATGATGACGACGACAACCGTGATAATGACGATGCATAGGACGACGACGACGACGACGACGACGACAACAATGATAAAGGCGACGACGATGGTGATGATATTGGTTGCGGTGATGGTTGTGATGATGATGATCATGATGATGATGACTAAGAAGAAGGAGATGGCAAAGACGACGAGGATAGCGATGATGATGTCATTAATGATTTAGATTAGGCGACACAGTTATGTATTTTCCATTAAACAAACCAAATATATAACGAAAGCAACCTTTTAAAATTAGATATAATACTTTACATGTCTACACTCCCTCCTAAACAGTTACAAATGTATCGATCATATCTTCATATTTGTGTTGTTTCATTTCCTTCCATTGTTTGGCTTTGTTTTGCTTCTTAAATACTTTTACCATTATTATTTGCTTCTGTCTTTTATATTTCTTTTTCTTTTTTTTCTTTCTTATTTCGCATTTAGTTTCTGTTTATTTTTATGATTTTGTTTTATCTTTCGCTCTTTGTATTCTTTGCAATCGCCCTCAACCCCGCCCCTTCTATCTAGAAATCATTTTGTTAATAAGTAAACAACATTTATATACACTCCCTCCCCCCCCTCTCTCTCTCTCTCTCTCTCTCTCTCTCTATATATATATATATATATATATATATATATATATATATATATATATGTATATATATATAAATATATATATATATATGTATATATATATATGCACATATATACATACTCTCTTACTCTTCCACTCTCTCTCTCTCACTCTCTCAGTCACTCTCTCTTTCTCTCTCCTCTCTCTTTCTCTCTCCTCTCTCTTTCTCTTTCTCTCTATATCACTATACATATATATATCCACACATATGCACACACAATATTAACATTACTATAAATGAATGCCATTATTATTCTACAGGTTTTGCTAGAACGAGCGCGCTTGTCAAATTTTCAGATCTTTTGGCTTTTCCCAGAACTTTCGTGTTTTTCAACAGAACTGCAGTAACGGTAGCAGCAACACGAGTAGCAGTAGCAGCAGCAGAAACAGTAACAACAATAACAACAGCAGTGCCAACAACATCAATGACAGTAAGTTACAGCAAAAATTGAATATTTGCTGTATGTAGACAGACAGACAGATAGATAGATAGATAGATAGATAGATAGATAGATAGATAGATAGATAGATAGATAAATAGATAGATAGATAGACAAATACGTGCATACATACATGTAAAGATACAAATATATGTATTTATATGTAACTATATATACCTACATCTACATCTATATATGTATCTACACACACACACACACACACACACACACACACACACATATATATATATATATATACATACATACACACACACACACACACATATATGAATATATACATGCAGACATATATGTATCAGCATAATATAAGTGTACATGTTTACATATGTATACACATATATATGTATGTGTGGATATATATACATATATGAGCGTGTATGCTTATGTACATGTTTGTGTACATATTTAAGTATGTATGTACATACAGATATATGTATAAATATATCCATATATATAACACTCCATATACATATGCATGTACATACATACACACACACACATGTATATGCATTCGGGAGTGTGTCTAATTGTGGATGTAAGTGTATAAATAAAAGCATAAAAGCGTGATAATAGGCATGAGTAACAACAACAAGGACATCAGTGAGACAACAAACATGGCAAGAGAGACATTGAGAAGATAACATCACGGTAGTTAGTGACTGCGATGTGGAAATCCCAGTATATTAAGGAATAATGTCTTTATTTATGATTGAAGATAATTTAGAAATAAATTGTAAAAACAATAATTTATTCATGAAGAATCTAGAAAACTGCACAGAATCAGTAAGACAAAAGTTACCATAATAAAAACAAAACAAAACGAAACAAAACAAGAGAATAGAAACAGAATGAAAAAGGGTATTTATACAGACAGATTAGTGTATTAATAGTTTGGAGGCAGAGAGACGCCACAATATCTATATATAATCTTTATGTGTGTACGTGCATATATATATATATATATATATATATATATATATATATATATATATATATATATATATATATATATATATTTGAAAAAACGATACTTATATGTATATATGCGGATATGTGTGTTTATATATGTGTTTATGTATGTGTACGTGCATGGATATATATATATATATATATATATATATACATATATATATATATATATATATATATATATATATATATATATATATATATATATATATATATATATATATGTATGTATGTATGTATGTATTCTTTTATTCTTTTGCTTGTTTCAGTCATTTGACTGAGGCCATGCTGGAGTACCTCCTGAAATGGTTTTAGTCGAACAAATCGACTCCACACTTATTCTTTGTAAGCTTAGTACTTATTCTATCATTTTTTTTGCCGCACTGCTAAGTTACAGGAACATAAACAAACCAGCATCGAGTGTCAAGCGATGGCAGTGGAAGACCAACACAGACACACAGACACATAAATACTGGCTGTATTGTAAGAAACTTGCTTCCCATCCACATGGTTCCGGGTTCAATCCCACTGCGTGGTACCTTGGGCAAGTGTCTTTTACTATAGACTCGGGCCGACCAAAGCCTTACGAGTGGATTTGGTAGACGGAAACTGTAAGAAGCTCGTCGTATATATATGTGTGCGCGCGCGCGCGCGTGTGTGTGTCTGCGTGTTCGGCAAAAGAGACCGATAGAATAAGTACTAGGTTTACAAAAATTAAGTCCTAGGGTCGATTTGTTCGACTGAAGGCGGTGCTCCAGCAAAGTCGGAGCCAATTGAATAAAACAAATAAAAGAATACACGCACAAAACTCAGAGCTATTCTTTAACGTCAGTGATGGAGGCCTTAAATACTAGAAGAACAACAGGGGCCAACAATGCATACACTTTTGTTAGAACGGTCAGTGTTAAACAGTAATTTCTGTTGCTACTTACGCTGTTCTCCCTCTTTCTCCCAGCGACCTAGGATGGGCGACCTTCGAGCTTCAGGATCGAGTTTACATAAAGTGCAGCAAAAGTGAGGGGGTGTGTGCTCATGACGATATGGATATCTAAAACAATTAGTGATTTCATGCTACCAAGTCATTGTCGGTTGCGAATGACGGACATAGTCGTAAATTTTAGATATACATCCATATATATATAAATATGTAGTGTACGTGGTTAGTATATATAAATATATGTATAGATGTGTGTGAGTGAGTGTGTGTATGTGAGTGTATTTATGTATGTGTGTGAGAGAGTGTGTGTGTGTGTGTGTACCATGGTGTATTTGATGTGTATTGCTTGCCGTTGTATATCAAAATGAAGTCAGACACTGATAAATGTTATATAAAAATGTAATTTACTATTCTGATAACTTTGTCTGTCACATCAGAGAAAAACATCCATGCCTTGTTTTGTTTTCATGTGAGTCATCAGAGGCATGCATTCATTTCTGACTAATCTACAGTCTGAAACATTTTCATAAAGAACACACTATTTTTATAATGCCTAATCAATGTCTACAAATACGTGTATTGTAATGCACGTGGTATTTATATATATATATATATATATATATATATATATATATATATGTCTGCACATACAAGCACACATGTGTGTGTGTATGCTGTTGTATCTGGAATGATGCATTTTATATGATTCACTGCCATTAGCTATTTTATAATTATATTAGTGTGTATATCCTGCTATACTTTGTAGAGTGTTAAATATTTGCAGCTCTCACTGATCCTGGCTGAATATTTGATCATTATGTTGGATATTGTTTGATACGGATTTAGCGATAGAAGTGTTTCTAATGTGTATCATTAATTTCTAATACAGGCAGCACCAGATGTCAAATATTCAGTAGAACAAACAAAACAAGTCGTTTATCATGGTCTTCAGTGCTTCACCAATATTTTATTCACTTCAAACTCAATACATTCCCGAACGGACAATAAGAAAACCTAATCTTGGCGTAAATCGAAATCAGAACGTGAAGAGGTGTAACTCAATACTGTTTCAATACATACAAGCATAATATTGATTATTTATATACGCACAAGACCCCCCAACTGGTTAAATTTAGAGTTCCACGTAAATTATCCCCGTCCAGTCTGCTTCCAGTGGTTAAGGAATTACTATACCAAATAGTGTTGCTAGTTATGACCATTTATGATATGCCGAGCAAATGTAGAGGAAATTATGGTAAACGCAAGTTTATATTGTTAGTTCCCACGTACATCATTGTGGTTGTGTAGAACTCTACGTTTGGATGTTGTCAGTTCATCTGGATGCTGAACTACAACAGATCATTGAGGAACACTTTATTGTCTTATGTTAGAGATAACCAGTGCCTCGAGTTGGGTAGATTGTGATGCATTTTATAGGAATTTTGAGAGGTATGTAGAAGGAAAGCAACTGGAAGGAAATGATAAAGAGAAATTAAGAAACAAAAGAAAGGCAGAGAGCAAAGAAAAAGAAACGACAAAACAGAGAATGAAGAGAGAGAGAGAGACAGAGAGAAGACTGAGAAAAGTACGGAGAAAAAAGAAGAGAGAAATAAATAGGAGAGAAGGAGGGAAGGTGAGAGAGACTATGTTGGACAGCTATAATAAGGATAAGCAAAAATATATATAAACAAACTGATGAAAGAAAATAAATAAATAAATATAGCCAAGAGCCAGAGAAAGAAGAAAAAGGAAAGACAAGATACATAATGACAAAGAGGAGGAAATAAATAGATTATGAAAAAAAAAGGGAGGAGACAGTTAATTGTGAATTCAGTTAAGATATTGATTGAAAGCAAAAGATATTGGAAAATAAATAAAGAGTTCCCTGATGATCTATTGTCGTTAAGCATCCGACTGCACTTGGAACATCCAACGCCGAGTTGCAGACAGTCACCATAGGGAGACATAGATAGAAACTAATAATGTAAGGTTCTGTTTGTCGTAATGTCTCATGTATATATATATATATATATATATATATATATATATATATATATATATATATATATATATATATATATATATATATATATATAAATATATATACATACATACATAATATATATATATATATATATATATATATATATATATATATACACATACATAGTATATATATATGTATATATATGTATATATACATATATATATATATATAGATATGTATATGTGTATATATATATATATATATATATATATATATATATATATATATATATACACCCTATAAAACACAAAATAATAAGAAAATAAGTTAGGTTTCTTAAGTAAAATTGAAATTGTATCTAACACAATAATTATTTATCGAATTAAATTCATACTTAAAGAACTAAAACATTTTTCTTCCTTGCTAAACAAAAACTTCCTGTTTTCTTTCTATACAAAATAACAAATTGTTTAAGAAATTAACAATTCCATTTTTTTGTCAAATATCTACCCTAAAGCTGTTGAAGATGAGAAAATGTGTTTATTTCATTTTGCATATAAATAATAAGTTATGGTAATTACTTTAAATATCAATACATGAAGGGGCATATATATATATATATATATATATATATATATATATATATATATATATATAGAGAGAGAGAGAGAGAGAGAGAGAGAGATGAATGCATATGCGAATGTATGCATGAATATACATACACATGCATACACATACAAACGTACATATATATAAATATGCACGCACGTATGTATGTGTATATATACATATGAGTGTGTGTGTGTGCATTTATGTGTACTACATTTATGATGCTTATCAATCATCAGTTTAAATCTCTTTCGTTTACTTCCTCTCCTATGTATATATATTGCATGTGGTCATATATCCTTACATTCATACATACGTACATATGCAAATGCGTGTGTCTAAACATGTCTACATTCACGCACGCACACAAATATGAGTCATTGTGCATGCATGTATTAGAGCACTTAATTTTAAAGTAGTAATACTTGCTTTTAATGTGGAACTTTAACTAGTTGTGAATATATTTCCTTATTGTTTTATACCGAGAAGATTTAAGGAGATTGCTCCTACATATTTCCCAATGCACCAAGTTTTCCGCACCATCGCATAGTTCTGCTCATGAAGAGACTTTATATCCCGCTTTCTCCAAACAATAAACCTGGCCATTTCTTTAAAGTCAGGTCAACTTTGGAGAACACAAAATTAGAACTTCAAGGACTCACTACAAATATGGTCTGACTATTTTAAAGGGCAAATATATAGTATGAGAATGTCAAAGAATTAAGTGGGGAAATATGACATGCTTAAGAAAATATCAATTACATTTGTTTGGAAACAATTCTTCTGTTACTAAGAAAATATGATATATAACAGAAAAACTAAAAGCATGATCAATGTAACATCTTAGTGCCAAATCCTTTTGGCAAAATCAGTAGCGAGAATTAGTTCTTCTGAGAGACTCTATTTTTTACATAAAAACCTATGAGTTTTTCTTGTCAAAACTTATTTATTATCAGTTATCACTAAAATTATATTTGGCATCACATGAAAATTTTGTTGAAATGGATGTCATGAAATTTTTATGAGAAATACATGTGTGCGTGTTTGTGTGTGTGTGTGTGTGTGTGTGTGTGTGTGTGTGTGTGTGTGTGTGTGTGTGTGTGTGTTTACGTTTGTATATATTGTAATTTGCAATCAACAAAGCATCGTGAAAAAAGGTAAAAGGAATCAAATATTTACAAAAATAAAGAACAAACTTTTGCTGATGTGAAATTTTCTATTTTTTGCTCGAGTTATTGATTGCTGAAATTCAGACTCACATGAACACGTATTTTTATAATCCTAAAAACAGACTTCATACCAACTCATGAAATATTGGCTACAAGATATACACACGTGTATACATCACAAATGTTTGCACATGCACACACACAAGCTAATTTTCTGATATGATATGTATTCAATTTTTTTTTATATCAGCAACTTTGATTTTATAATAAAAAAAAAATGCAAACATTTTTAATTTCTAATATTAGCCTCTATCTGTTATACGTTGTTATCCATCTGGAAAAAAATTATACCAGTGATATCATTAGGAAATTTATATTTATGTAGGAGGGGAGTAGGGATCAAGACTTTACAGATTCCTACAGTGGCAAATAACTCGTTATTACATTGAAACCATTGAATTCATGTAAAATAAAAAGGTAAAGTATTTCCATTTCAGAAACCAAAATTGAAACCGAAAAAACTAAATGGTTTCCTCACCAGCCTTCAACATTTTTGGTGGGGAATCTAATCTATAAAAACCAAAATCGATATATTTTAGATAAGATTTCTATTGAATGTATAATGACAAATGCATAGGCAAACTATTATAATGTAACTATTCGTATTTGTTATGTTATTATTTTGCGAAATCCATCATCGATATAGTTATTGCAAATGGCTATAAAGCGAACACATGTTCTATTTGGGTTATCTAAATTTTAGATAACACATCAGATAAGTATATTTGGAAGAATAAATTATTTTATTCTTTTGTCATTTTACTAAATTCAGTTATTGGACTGTAGCTATGATGAAAATGTTTATTTAAGTTTTATACTTATTTTTTTTCTGCTCTCTATTTGGAGAACAGTCAGGTTACAGGACAAAAAGAGAAACAGCATAAATATGAGCATTTTCGTAGCACCAGCACCGAAAAGGTCGACATGCATTTGACGAGGCTTTTAGTTCATGTCGACCCAACAGTAAAAACAGTATAGTGGAGGAGCGTTCATAACCCCAACACTAGATAAGTCAAGCTTGAAAGGGCGATAGCAAAAGGAGAATAAATGATCAGAGAGGGAATAGAGACATTGATGCCTGATGGGCAGTTGAGGGTACAAACTGGGTACACGAGGCACATGCGATCTGATGAGGTCCCTTGTGTTTTGAAATGCATATGTTTCCAGCTCTTTCCTATGTTGTGAAAGGGTGATAAGAATGAGAGAAGAGTGGAGTTCTGGAGAAGCGGTTAGAGAGGTCTATCAAGATCACTGGAAGCACTATATGGTCAACAGAAGCGATCCAGTGCTACGCTGAGTCACATTGGTAACATAATACATTAAGATTAAGAAGGAGAGTGATATGAGATATAGAGGGCATGAGCACTGGAGGTACGATTGATAATAGTGTGGGTGATAGACTCATGTGACGGAGGCAGGGTTATATACAGGTATATAAGTGTGTGTGTGTATAAGAGAAAGAGAGAGAGGGAGAGAGAGAGGGGGGGGAGAGAGGGAGAGAGAGAGAGGGGGGGAGAGAGAGAGGGAGAGAGAGAGAGAGAGAGAGAGAGAGAGAGAGAGAGAGAGAGAGAGAGAGTGAAAGCGACTGGCCATACGTTATACGGGAAAATGTCAAATTTTTTATAGTATTTCAATTTTATGTTACTGCAATAATAAAATATATATTATTTTATTACATGTTCTTGTTAAGTCAGACGAGAAGAATGAAGTTAAAAGGACAAGAAAAATCATCATTTGTCAACTCTGATTCAAATTTACGCCTTTAAGTGACCAAAATGGGATCGTTAGCAAAAGCCTTTACTGCTCTACTTAACACCCAGCGTGATGTTCATTGCTGAAGCATATAATCTCAGCCCAGTTGGTTTAGGGATTTTCTCATGGAGTTTGGCTTGAGAGGAAGATTGTGATGACTAAGGAATATATTTAGCAGTGGAAGCGATGTATCGAGAACACTGAAGATATTTTGAATTTTGCTAATTTTCTTTCAAATTTTGAAACTGGGATTTTCATTCTGAAATATCAGATAACGTATTTTGTTAATAAAAAAAAATTATCACACTGTTTTATATTCTAATTTCATTTAGACATTTTCTAGTTTCACTAATGTTTAGACCAATGCTAAATGGTT
Source organism: Octopus bimaculoides (assembly GCF_046866305.1). NCBI lineage: Eukaryota > Metazoa > Mollusca > Cephalopoda > Octopoda > Octopodidae > Octopus > Octopus bimaculoides. Next base: position 2,498,788 of record NC_142940.1, read on the forward strand.
TGACTGCAAATATTGAAATGACGTTGCAGTAGCAGTAGTAGTAGTAGTCGTTGTTGTTACAGTAGCAAAGCTAAATTTATAAATTATGCATATGTGATAGGAATTTGGCGTTACAGTTACAGGTCTCGTATGAAATATAGCTTTAATAACATCACTATAAGGTGTTTTGTACGCATGAGTTGAATGTATTGGAATGTCATGAATATTAGAATTTGAAAATAGATTTGAAACGATGTAAGTTTGTGAGAGATTGGTGCAGAAAATTATTATTATTATTATTATTATTATTATTATTATTATTATTATTATTATTATTATTATTATTATTATTAATTATTCAGGTTGTAGTTACAGGATTTAACAACATTTTCATAAATCACACATACACATCTCATAATGCGCTGCATTCAATCCTTGACCATAAATCAAGCCATGGTCTGTCGGTTTTATTCCAGGGACAGCTGTTGACAGTAGCAAATATCTGGAGACAGTTTTCTATCGTTGCTATACATATGTCTTTCTTTTTTTTCTTGAATATATAGCTATTATTAGTGTTGCTTCTACTGTTGCTTTTGCTGCAGCTCTGCTATTGTTGTAGTTGTTGTTGCTGCTCTTCTTCTTCTTCTTCTTCTTCTTCTTCTTCTTCTTCTTCTTCTTCTTCTTCTTCTTCTTCTTCTTCTTCTTCTTCTTCTTCTTCTTCTTATCCTCATCATCATCATCATCGTCGTCGATGTCGTTATTATTACTACATTTTCTGCCTTTTGTTTTTATCATCATAAACCCACCCATTGAGGAACAAAAAGTATTTATTTATTTCGTTTTTCTTTTTTTTTACATAGTTTTTACTATTCGGTTTTTATGACACCAAAATCTGTCAAAACATCCATTTGGCTGTAATATTCCCTGGAGGTTGTAAAGTGCACTGGCAGCAGAAGCTGCAGAATGGATTGATAAATCGATCGGAGAAATAATTGCTGCTGCAATTTTATGTTTATTTATATATTTTTCTTCGTTGTTACCAACTCATGCACTTTTCCTCACGTCCTACTGGGACAACCTACTGGGATTTCATTTTGACAGCCTTTCGTCAACACCACATTGTTAAAAAAATATGTTAGCTGTCATTAATGAGATTGTGTTGTTTGTGGTAACAGTAACAGAGTCCTACATTATAATCATATAGATTAATAAACGGTAAAAGCTTGAATATATATACATATATATTCATGCACATCGCGTGTGTATATGTATACAATACATATAAATATGGTACACACACAAACATACATATATATATATATATCCATATAGAGTATATATTTATATACATATATATTTATATATACATACATATACACACACACACCCATATATATATATATATGCATATATATATATATACATATATATATATATATACAGGTACATCATAGATACATGTTGATATACTGACTCACATATACATACACATGCGCACACACACACGCATACACATAGCAAAGTGATATAACTGTACATAATGTAACTTCCAACATTGTTTCTTATTTCTCTTTCTGTCTCGATGCATAAATGTTAAAATATTTACCATGTATCTGTTCGCTCTTCACTCACTCCTTTCATCCCTCTCTCCCTTCTTCACCTCACTGAATTTTTTCTTTCTCCCCCCCCCCCCCTACACACATAGAAATAATCAGGAAGCAAACGAACTCCCATCAGTTTCTATAAAGAACATTCTGATTTTTTTTCCCAACCAGTTAAACTTCCTACTTAATGAAGTGTAAGTAGTCAAGTTTTCCACAGCCACCTTTAAAGCTATTCTCAGTGAAAACTAGGGTGAAAATATATGACAGAGAATGTACCATCCATTCAAAAGGCTTCCTTACAGTTTCTGGCTATCTGCTCACCGTATTTTCACTGACATGCCTTTAGTCAACCCAAATCTACAGCAACAAATACTAGCCTGTTTTGCCATGGCGTGGGTTTGAACCGGGGACCTTAACACATTATGACTGGGAATTAAACATCTTAAATAAAACAACAGCAGTATGTCTGTATTCACACACATACCTGGTTGAATGAAAAGTTTTTACACATATATTTTAATCTACATTAAAAGCTGGGTTTCTAGGAATAATTATTCCAATCAAGTTTAGAAGATTTATTTCATGCTTCAAGCTGGCCCACAAAGAAAAATGAATTGGGGACCCCTGAGCTAAACAACAATAACAATGACAACAATATTCATAAAAGATTCCTTAAAATTTAGGTGACGTTTTGACTTGTCTAACAACAGCAGTCATTTGGATTCTCATCTGGTATCAATATGCTATTATATATAGATTAAAGCATTCTGGAAGAGTAAAAATAATCTATAAATATCTTCGGTCTTTTTTCAGAATATTGCTGCTAGAGTTTAAATTGATTCCTACATCTTTAAAGTATATATTTTAGATTTTCTGTTCACATTAAAAATGGCTTCTTTTGCCAAGGCAGTTACTAATTTGGGACAACTTTATCCAGAAAATATGCCTGCAACGTTATTCACTGTCAGATACGTCAATATTGAACAATTTATTATTATTATTATTATTATTATTATTATTATTATTATTATTATTATTATTATTATTATTATTATTATTATTATTAATTATTCAGGTTGTAGTTACAGGATTTAACAACATTTTCATAAATCACACATACACATCTCATAATGCGCTGCATTCAATCCTTGACCATAAATCAAGCCATGGTCTGTCGGTTTTATTCCAGGGACAGCTGTTGACAGTAGCAAATATCTGGAGACAGTTTTCTATCGTTGCTATACATATGTCTTTCTTTTTTTTCTTGAATATATAGCTATTATTAGTGTTGCTTCTACTGTTGCTTTTGCTGCAGCTCTGCTATTGTTGTAGTTGTTGTTGCTGCTCTTCTTCTTCTTCTTCTTCTTCTTCTTCTTCTTCTTCTTCTTCTTCTTCTTCTTCTTCTTCTTCTTCTTCTTATCCTCATCATCATCATCATCGTCGTCGATGTCGTTATTATTACTACATTTTCTGCCTTTTGTTTTTATCATCATAAACCCACCCATTGAGGAACAAAAAGTATTTATTTATTTCGTTTTTCTTTTTTTTTACATAGTTTTTACTATTCGGTTTTTATGACACCAAAATCTGTCAAAACATCCATTTGGCTGTAATATTCCCTGGAGGTTGTAAAGTGCACTGGCAGCAGAAGCTGCAGAATGGATTGATAAATCGATCGGAGAAATAATTGCTGCTGCAATTTTATGTTTATTTATATATTTTTCTTCGTTGTTACCAACTCATGCACTTTTCCTCACGTCCTACTGGGACAACCTACTGGGATTTCATTTTGACAGCCTTTCGTCAACACCACATTGTTAAAAAAATATGTTAGCTGTCATTAATGAGATTGTGTTGTTTGTGGTAACAGTAACAGAGTCCTACATTATAATCATATAGATTAATAAACGGTAAAAGCTTGAATATATATACATATATATTCATGCACATCGCGTGTGTATATGTATACAATACATATAAATATGGTACACACACAAACATACATATATATATATATATCCATATAGAGTATATATTTATATACATATATATTTATATATACATACATATACACACACACACCCATATATATATATATATGCATATATATATATATACATATATATATATATATACAGGTACATCATAGATACATGTTGATATACTGACTCACATATACATACACATGCGCACACACACACGCATACACATAGCAAAGTGATATAACTGTACATAATGTAACTTCCAACATTGTTTCTTATTTCTCTTTCTGTCTCGATGCATAAATGTTAAAATATTTACCATGTATCTGTTCGCTCTTCACTCACTCCTTTCATCCCTCTCTCCCTTCTTCACCTCACTGAATTTTTTCTTTCTCCCCCCCCCCCCCTACACACATAGAAATAATCAGGAAGCAAACGAACTCCCATCAGTTTCTATAAAGAACATTCTGATTTTTTTTCCCAACCAGTTAAACTTCCTACTTAATGAAGTGTAAGTAGTCAAGTTTTCCACAGCCACCTTTAAAGCTATTCTCAGTGAAAACTAGGGTGAAAATATATGACAGAGAATGTACCATCCATTCAAAAGGCTTCCTTACAGTTTCTGGCTATCTGCTCACCGTATTTTCACTGACATGCCTTTAGTCAACCCAAATCTACAGCAACAAATACTAGCCTGTTTTGCCATGGCGTGGGTTTGAACCGGGGACCTTAACACATTATGACTGGGAATTAAACATCTTAAATAAAACAACAGCAGTATGTCTGTATTCACACACATACCTGGTTGAATGAAAAGTTTTTACACATATATTTTAATCTACATTAAAAGCTGGGTTTCTAGGAATAATTATTCCAATCAAGTTTAGAAGATTTATTTCATGCTTCAAGCTGGCCCACAAAGAAAAATGAATTGGGGACCCCTGAGCTAAACAACAATAACAATGACAACAATATTCATAAAAGATTCCTTAAAATTTAGGTGACGTTTTGACTTGTCTAACAACAGCAGTCATTTGGATTCTCATCTGGTATCAATATGCTATTATATATAGATTAAAGCATTCTGGAAGAGTAAAAATAATCTATAAATATCTTCGGTCTTTTTTCAGAATATTGCTGCTAGAGTTTAAATTGATTCCTACATCTTTAAAGTATATATTTTAGATTTTCTGTTCACATTAAAAATGGCTTCTTTTGCCAAGGCAGTTACTAATTTGGGACAACTTTATCCAGAAAATATGCCTGCAACGTTATTCACTGTCAGATACGTCAATATTGAACAATTTATTATTATTATTATTATTATTATTATTATTATTATTATTATTATTATTATTATTATTATTATTATTATTATTATCATTATTATTATTATTATTATTGTTTTACTTTTCATAAGAAGAAAATAGAACATGTGGCTATACTCAATAGCATGCATATTTTCTGGTGATATTCAGCTTAAAGATAACTCCAAGTCATAAATGGGTAATTAAATATGTCACACTTGACCTTCCTCAAATAAATGCCATATTGAAAAATGAACAGAGTTTTTTCCAATGTTGTGATCGACATCATCATCATCAACATCAGTGTTGTCTTCAATGTCATCATAATATATTGGTGTAGTTGTGCGGTAAGATGCTTGGTTCCCAACCGCATGGTTTTGGTGTTCAGTCCAACTGCATGACAGCTTGGGCAAGTGGCTTCTGCTATAGCCCGAGGTTGACCAAGACGTTTTGAATGCATTTGGTAGATAAAAGCGTAATGGGTGCTTTTACATGCTGTTACATACTCTTCTCTGTAAGCTACATTAAGGGTACGTGTGTCTTTGGAGTACTCAGCCATTTGCACATTAATTTCACAAGGAGGCTGTTCCGTTGATTGGGTCAACTGGAACTCATGTTGTTGAAACTGATAGAGTTCCACAGAGAGAGAGAGAAGGGGAGAGAAAGAGAAGGGGAGAGAAAGAGAGAGAGAGAGGTGTATGTATGTATAATGCATATAAGTAGGTATGAATTATGTATATATGAATGTATATATGATATATATATATATGTGTGTGTGTGTGTGTGTGTATATAGATAGATATATATATGTATATACGTATATATGTATACATTTATACATACATACATACATACATACATACATATATATATATATATATATATATATATATATATATATATATATATATATATATATATACATATACACACACATATATATGTATATCTGTAACATATATATATATATATATATATATATATATATGTATGTATATATACATATATGGGAGATGTCACTAAATTGATGTAACGTTAGCCAGAAATATGAAAGAAACGTGTAAACACTTATTTTTAGAGTATTTAACTCCATTTATTTCGAGGTTTCTATAAAAAAAACACTGAACTGTACTGAAAACATATGAAAGCAGTACTCAGGTTGTCTTTGAAGCTTCCCAACTTGATGCAAGACATTTAAATAATGACCGGTACTACATCTAGCATTTCTATAACTTTGTCTTCACTCACCATCATCTTATTTACCATGACACATCACACATCACACTAGAAACCTTGTAATACTTCATATCAAAACAGATAATCTTCACACAGTTTCCTAGCTTTAGATTAATTTCCACATATTACTAAGCCTATAATGTAAAAAGATGGCTTTCAATGGAAAAGAGAACTACTCTAGAATTACTTGTTGAAAAGAATAAAGATAAAATGTTTCTATTTTCAGGTTTGGATATAAGGTTAATATTGGTGAAAGAATACATTCTTTATATGAATTAGACCAACAAAATGAGGTCATTTTAAAATGATAATGAGTAGATGCTAAAAATCTAGTCCACACCTTGGTCTGTTAATAACCCTTTCTATCAGTAATGACCATGTTTTAGCAGTCATGTATTCTGGTATTTCCAAGAATTGTTCAAGTCCACGTATATATTATCTTTAGGTTGATTCTATTTACAAATTATAGTTTCCCTGAAACTGAGTGGGGATTTTTTTTCATCTTTTCACTAACTTTTCTTTTTGTTATCCCATGAATTGACAAATATTGCTAATTGTATCTGTAACATATTTTTTTATTAACACTCTTTATATTTCTTCATGTTGTGGCTATAGATATTGTAAGAGGCACAGTCACGGCTGTGTGGTAAGAAATTTGCTTCCCAGCCACGAGATTCTAGGTTCAGTACTACTACATGGTACCTTGGGCAAATGTATTCTGCTCTAGCCCTGGGCGGATCAAAGTCTTGTAAGTGGATTTGGTAGATAGAAACTGAAAGAATCCCGTTGTGTGTATATATATAAAAGAAAGAATAAATAGAGTCAAAACGAAGAGGGAGCACGATTCGACGGGTGTTTAACGACCACTACACATTTGTCGAGACAACAGAGACCCACATATATACAGGATCTAAATTTAAATTAAATAACGGTTTACCTGTATAATAAGACCTAGTTGTATCTCCTCAGGTGATATATAATCACTGTTCCTGTAAGCAAATGTTTGATTTCGATGCTAACACATTCAACTGACTCCTTTGAATCCAACAGATGCTGACAGTTTCAATCCGCTCGCTTTGAGCGTGCCTCTACACGCTCGACATGAGTGGCATTGTGTACCTTGTCTGTTTACTTTGTTTCACTTGTTAGACGGGTAACTCTAAGAGTGGATGAGCTCCATTTTGTGCTCTAATATGTTCTTAACGGGATACACCTCAACTCTATATATATGAGTGTATATATATATATATATATATATATATATATATATATATATATATATATATATATATATATATATATATATATATATATATATTTAAAAGCAGCAGAAATATAATAAAAGACTGTTACAGGAACTTCATCTTGCCTACAGCTATGACGTCTCCAGGACGCATATGAAGGTGCAAGGTTTAGTGATTAGAGTATTTGGTTCATGATCATAAGGTCATGAGTTCGATTCCTGACAGGGCATTGTGTCCTTGAGCAAGGCACTTTATTTCACGTTACTCCAGTTCGCCCAGCAGGAAAAAATTAGTAGTACCTGTATTTTAAGGGACCAGTTTCGTCACGCTCTATGTTATGCTAAATTTCCCTAAGAATTGTGTTAATGGTACATGTGTCTGTAGAGTGTTTAGTCATTTGATTGGAATCAGCTCTGTTGGTTGGATCAACGTGAACCCTCATCATCATAATTGAGACAGTGCCAGTTGGTAAAATATAAAAAAATGGCCTCTCCATTATAATTATGCCAAGTGCAATTTTAATGAATTCAAAATGTCTGTCTCACTACATGAAGTAGATTGACTCAAGTTTAACTATTTTTTATTCATGCAGATGGCATATCTGTGTAATTCTTCTCCACCATTATTTGCAGCTATACTTTTATCAATTGAAACAGTCTAAATATATAACATCGAAAGCACTTAAATGTTTCAAGTGTAAACAGCAAGAATCTAAAATAATAATCAATTAATTTACTTCGTCAAGTAAATCAGCACCACTTCTCCATAAAACATTCTTACCAATTCCAGCACCAAAACATTAACATCTATCAAAATCACTTCTAGAAAAGAATTTATCCAAATTTAGAATTAATCCTCAATAACTTTGGTTGTTTACTGTGGACAATGAAAATTTCCTGCAAAAAATTTTGGATGTAATTCTTTAGGCTGTTCTTTGAATTATTAAGCTTGACATAACACATTTACTTTTTCTCTTTGTTATTTCAGAGAACGCCTTTTTTTTCTATATACTTTGGAGCTATTTTTTCACTCTTTTAGCTTTACATTTCCAATAAATAGGCAGTAATTAAAGTCAGAATATTTATTAAATTTTGAGGAATTATCAATGGACAAGCCTCAGGCATTGGTGCCCTTGAGGGACTTAGCACTTAAAAATGTTTATCCTATTAAATAATACATGACGAAGTTAAAATTATATCATACGAATACAGCAGAAGGTAAAACTTTGAAATATATATGTGTATGTATATGTGCGTGTATGGGTGTGTGTGTATGTGTATGTGTGTATAAATATATTTGTACATATGTATATATGCCTATATGTATGTATGCAATTAATAATTTTTCTTAATTTAATGTCTTGAGTAACACATAAATACACATGTCTATGCATTCTATATATCTGTATATGTAGGCATGTGTGTGTGTATATATATATATCTGTAGATATATATATTTATATACATACATACACATACCCTTATATATATATATATATATATATATATATATATATATATATATATATATATATATATATACATATATATATATATATATATATACATATGTATATTTGTATATGTATACATGTGCATA